>NC_050068.2:237616183-237756322 GCF_009764565.3 Dermochelys coriacea | reverse complement strand
GTGTGTGGATAGAATATAAAAATATAGATTGTGTATAATATATGTGTGTGTGTGTGGTATATATATATATGTGTGTATAATATGTGTGTGTGTGGGTATATAGATATGTGGATATATATGTGTGTATGTGTATATATTATAGTGTGGTATATATAGGGTGTATGTGATAGAGATATATGTGTGTAGAGATCTGTGGTGATGTGTGTATATATATGTGTGGGTATGTGGTATATGTATGTGGTGTATATATATATTTGTATATTATGTGGTGGGGTATATATGTGTGTGGTGTAGTGGGTATATAGATAGTTATATATATTTGTAATAAATGTGTGTGTTTCTGTATATAATGTGTAATATATGGTTTGTGTGTATGTGATATATAGTGGTATAATATATAGATATATATATGTATGTGTTGTGTTTTGTATATATATGTGAGTGTTTGTGTATATATATGTGTGTATATATATATGTGTGTTTGTGTATATATATATGCATTTGTGTGTATATATGTGTGTGTGTATATATGTGTGTGTATATGTATATATATGTGTGTATATATATATGTGTATATATATATATGTGTGTGTGTATATATGTGTGTGTGTATATGTGTGTATATGTATATATGTATGTATATATATGTGTGGGTATATATATTAGTGTGTATATATGTGTGTGTGTATATATATATGTGTATATATATGTTTGTGTGTGTGTGTGTGTGTATATGTGTGTGTGTATATCTGTGTTTGTATATATATATGTATATATATCATATCTGTATATATATAGATATATATAGATATATTATAGGGTGTGTATATGTGTATATATACACACATACATACAGGAGAACATTACAGATCAATATAGATTCCTAGGGAGCAGCAAACCAGAGTCCAAGGAGACACAATGAAAAGCAAGAATCTGCAAATGTGACTGTGGAGTAGACCAGGGTGAAATTTTTCAGTCAAATAGTTATTGCTGTAAAAAGAATTCAGGTGAATATGCAAATAGTTTGGCCAAAAAAAAATGAAGAAAAACAATTTGCAGAATGGAAACGGTTTGTTTTGACATTTTCAAAATGAAACATTATGACTTGTCATTTGAAACAGTCTTGTTTCAAAATTTAGATGGAAATGTATAAAAAAATTTAAAGGATTAAAAACCACCTATAAACATCAAAAACAAATAAAGAAAATAATTCATTTTGTGTGAAAAAATGTTTCATTCAATCAGATATGGTTTTTTTTCTATTTTTTGTTCAGAAAGAGAAACCAAAAGACTTCAGTTTTGGTTCAACCTAAAATAATTTTTTCAGATTTTTTCCATTCAGGCACCAAGCTGAAAAATTCATTATTGGCTTAACTCTGTTGTGGAGTGACTGAAGTACAGATAATGAAAATGCCTATAAAGTGAATATCTACTGGAGGTTAGGAGGAAGATTTCCCCCTCAACTTCTATTCTCTGGTTTGGGGAAAGGTCTGAAGTCTGTATTCTTTAACTGAACTGGTTTGCCAACCCTGGCTCTAAGGCATATGGTCCTCAAGAAACCTATCTACTCTACCTTTCATTCAGAAAGCCCTGTCAGTAAGTGTATCCTTAATAGCATGATTTCATTGCTGCTAGTGCTCTTGTACTGGTGACAAATACCACTGACCACTTTGTTGTTACACTGTACCTAGGAGCAATAATGTGTCTGGATGCATACCAGAGATGAGCCCACGCAGCAAATTTGACAGCTGAATTTGGATATGAATTTAACTAGGATGCGGAGTTTCTAACCAGGGTTTCGTTTGACCCTTTATAGAGATAGGATCTAGCCATGAAGTCCTAATTCACTTTAGGAGACAAACTCTCCAAGGTTTGAAGGATTTTGGTTTGCGTCTGTCTAGCACATTTGTAAGGTGCTTATCATTTTAGGCATTTTTCACAATATTTTCCCATACTGTGCATTGTGGTATTAAGCAGTATCTCAGGAGCATAAATGATGATTTTCATTACTGTATATCTTTTGCCAGGGGTGAATTGTTTGTCAAAGCAATGTCCAGTCATATCAATACTTCACCATAGCTAGAAAATTCTAAGGAAAAATAGCTATACAATATCAAGTGCCTCATTTCTCCTCTTGCACTGAGTGAGCCTATGAAAAGCCAGAAGATCTGCTGAGGATATAACAAGAGTTTGATGGCTTGCAGCAGGTGTTTCATATCAAAGCACTGAATATTCTGGCACTCCCTGTGCCCGACCAATTCCAGTAAATCAGTCCCTTGGGGCATTTGTTTCAAAGAGTGGAAAAATTGTATAGTGACTGCAGGATAAATTTTCAAAACTTTGCATTTCAGATGCATGTCTCAAATATACTATAAAACACAGTCTAAAACCTCTACTCAGACTGGGTTGCAGCTAAGAATGTAGATGGTTATATATTTTAATGGTCAACTATTTGTGTGGATTTTTCCTTTGGACTAGGCATTTTTTATATTATTTTGCACAAAAGGAGGTAGGGAGCGGGAGGATCTCTGTTGTGTCACCCATTGCAAGTTTTAATGGGAAAAGGGCAGCTTTCATTATACTTCAATGACTTTAGGTGAATTAAAGGGTCAGCCAAGTAATTATATTTAAGTGTATAAATCCAATGCATAAAAGCTTCCAGTCATCTACTTCAGAATTTCCAAGATTCTTATATAGGGTTTGGAATATATCAGAATTGCAATTCTAGGATCAGAAAGCAATACCCTGCAGGGGGGCAAATTTATACATAGAAATAGCCATTCCTTTTAAGGCCTGACAGATGGAAAGGGCTTTGATATGGATTGTACAAATACACCATTTTAACTCTCTGTATGGAAATTTGCTAAGTTGAACAGACGAGCCATGGTTGTCCTGCAACTAGAAAAAAGTGCATTGCCTGAAAAAGACCATAACAGTTTTAACTTTTTAAATGGCAATAGCTTATTCAAGTGGTCCTAAAAAGAAGTAATCACCATCTATTAAAGTGGAGCTCTGCTATGAAAAGTGACTATATACAAATGGCACCAATAAATCTCTGATTTGTTCAGAGAAATTTCTGCTAATTTAAGTGACTTACATAAATCTGTGCTACTACTTGCTTCTATTAGCCCAGCAGCAACAACACAGCTAAGAAAGTGTGTGCTGGATTCTGTCTTTTTTGTGTGCATCAGCAACAAAGATGGTTACTAAATTCCAGTCAGTTACACATGTACAAATAAGTAAAAGCAATGAGTTTGCACAGGTGTCATGGAAGGCATAGTTTGGCTAGTAGAAGCTCTATTACTTGTAATGATTATTATTATTCAACATTAATGTAGTAGAACCTAAACACCATAACCAAGTTGGATCCCAGGGTGATAGGTGCTGTAAAAACAAACAATTAATGACAATCCCTGCCCTAAAGAGCTCACAGTCTAAAAGACAAGATATAACAGGTGGGATGAGATAAATAAGCTGGCAAAGGTCGAAAAAGGGGAGACAGGAACAATATATGATGTATCAGAAGGAAAGACCCAGCTTGACTTTCAGATCTTACGTAGAGTATGTAGGCTGGCAAATAAATAACTATGTATCCGTTAACTGAGCAAATTTTATATGGAAACAGACAATAAATATGGACCCCCACAATGCCTTTGTCATAAAGCCACTTTTTCAGAATACCTGATTTTTTTGCTGCCTTGTATGTTTTCTATCCCTAGCAGGCCATTATCCCTTCTCTTCAAAGTGTGTATGCAGCCATAAGTGGAGGCTATGAGACAATTTGCGTAATATTCATCTGGCTCTTCTCTTCTAATCTCTGTCTTCAGAATCCTTGGTTTCCCAGTGCTTGACTAGTTAGGCATCTGGATGATAGTCATCTGACTTCAGCTCATTCAAGATAAAATGGTGTGATACTGGTGGGGAGGAATAAGAATTCTTAGGAAGTTGTGATGACCGCTCCATCCACTGAGCAGCTTTTGTCTCAGTTGCTTGCTGGGCTTCCTGCTGGGTTCTCAGCCAATGGCAGAGGCTCAAAGTTCCTTTTAACTTTCTTTGAGTCACTGGTCCAGAGATTGTGACCTTTCCTCTCTGATTCAAAACTTACCATTTATCCATCCTCCTGTCACCTCCAGCCTAGACTATTGTAATGAGCTCTAATGAAAACTATACCACTTAGAAGTTTCAGCTATAGCAGAAAGCAGCTGCTCATGTCACAGTGGGGCAGATGACTCCTTCACGACAAAACTCCAGGGCTCCATACTCTGTGCTAACTTCTACTTTGTTTCTATGTGCAGTTCAAGATGTTTGTTATCAACTACAAAGCCCTGAGTTGTTGGGGATGTGTCTGTCTTCAGGACTTGCTCTTCCCTGCTGTGTCAATTGCATTTTACTGGAAATTTCTTGGTATCTGTCTTCAGGGTGGAACTTCAGGATACAGGCAGCAGGGTATTTTCAGTGGAGAATAGCTCTGGAATTCATTTCCTCCTATGGTCCATCAGAATCCAAACATGGCTTTTGTCATAGCCATGTAAGAGGTGTTCGTTCACTGTCTTTTTTTGTAATTTAGGCTGTCAGCCATTTTCCCATTCAATGTTTGGGGATGGTAGAGGGTGGGATTCCACTATTTCTTTGCTGGTTTGGAGTTGATTGTTGGCAACATTTACTTTTATCTGAAATGCATCACAGGCCTGATTGAGCTTCCATTGAAGTCGGTGGGCATCTTCCATTGATTTTAATGGGCACTGAATCAGGTGACTGATACTCTATTGATGAGTACAGGGAAAATTAAAATCAGTCGGAGCCATGTTACCACCTGTCCTGTAGGATGACTTCCATTGAATAACAGACTTCCTTTTAAAATCCAACCCCCCACAAACAGAAATACTTGTTTCCTGCAGAACTGACAAGGCCCAAAGATCGCTGTGTAAATATCTGAGCTTCAATTTCAAATAAAAAATCATTATGAAAATAAGACTTTGGGTCTTTTTGAGCAGGACCAGCTTGAGCATTGCACCCACAGAAATCATGAAATCAAGGGTGCAAAAACAGGCCTGGGGCAAAGGGGATGCCCCAGGAAAGGGTAGGGGTGGAGTGTGAGCCCACCTCAGACTTACCCCCACAGTAGCAGTTCCTGTCACACTGGGCTAGGCCTGGCTCACCACTCTGGGCATTGCAACCTGGGGCATGGAGCTGTACCTGCATGACGGGGTGGTGGGTGCGCTGCAGGCGGTCAGTGCTGACTTGACAGTTCATTATAATGTCCTCATTGAATCAGGAAGCTACATCCACCCCCGCTTTTGAGGCGGGAATGTTGCCATAATATGGGCATGTACTTTGCATACACACTGCATAACAGTATTGAGCCATGATTGCTGATTGGAGGATGAAATTGCTACTGCAATGTAAATAGTAATATTTATTACTGAAGCTGGTTGTCATTTTTCACGAGAAGTTTTTATATTGAAAAATGATCTTTCTTCAAAGACTATATTTTGTGGGACATTATTGACATTATCGTATTTTTTTTAGAAATGCCTCATACTATTTTTACTGATTTTTTTTAAATCATTTTTAAAATCCTTATCAATTTTTTTTTTGTTCAGCAAGAGCCACATTTCATTAAGAAAACAAGTTTTAGGGTAAATGATACACTTCAAACATCATACGTAATATAAACTTCAGAAAAAAGTATAGAAGAGAATTTTGCGAGAAAATGGGTCCACTTCAAATCTTGTGAAACAAAGAACTTTGCAATCTTTCGTGAAATTGTTCCCCATTTTCCAGCCAGCTCTAATTACCTCCATTATTTAAGAACACACTATTTCAGTCCAAACATACACAAGTGTGATTCCAAATGTCCTAGAACTAGGGTAGGTTATTAAGGCAGTAGCATGCATGCTGGAACTGGGGCTGAGTTGTGCCCTGCCCAATTCAGAGCTTTGTGAAGCATTAGGAAAAAGTGTGGCATCTGTTACTACTGTGTGTTGCTTTTAAGACAGACCAGAACAGTAACAATCACTTATGTACAGTACTCATAGAGTACTCGTATCTCCCCTCTGTTGTGAGATCATCTATACCAGAGGAGCATCCCTCACTCTCCCAGCCCTCTCTTGGTGGTCTGGGTCTAGCTCTCTGTCCCTGGAGATGTCAGCTGGTAAGCTTCTCTTCTGCCTCCCCTCCCTCAGCCCTCTCCAGCCATCCAGCTCTGGCTCCAGGATATCAGCCAGCAAACCCCTCTTGCTGCTCTTCTGCCTTCAGTTTCCTACTGCATCCCAAACATATAGTCTCTGGAAGGTAGAAAGAAGATAAGCTGGGGCATAGAATGAGGACCACCTTGTTTTGATGAATAAACATATCGGGAGAAACAGAAATTACAGTGGTCATTTATCCAATCTTCTCTACAGAGGTTAGGGTTACTAAGAGAGCTGACTTCTAGAAAAAGAGGAAAAGGGAAATAGAATGCAAACATTCAAAAGGAAGGGGACCGCAGAGAGCCTACCCCGACTCCTTCTCAGGCACCTCTGAGTCACCAGGCCTCGCCCTGTCTGATTCTCCCTGATCCTGGATAGCACCCAGGTGCTGCCCCAACCTCTTACTTAGCCAAACAGGAGCTCCTGTCCTGGCACAGGAGAGCTGGACCTACTTCATTCACAAGGGCCAACCACCCCATGACAGACTGCATCCTAGGCATAAACACAGGGTACAGAATTAAGCATATATGTGAGCTGGAATGGGGAACCACTGCCCAGATCCTCAAAGGTATTTAGGTGCCTTTCAGGCACCTTGATTTTAATGGGAGTTAAGCACTACTTATCTTTTAAGGATCCGAGCCTGAGTGCTGAACGCCCTACAAATTATCGGCAGACTTTGCCATGAAAAAGAAGGAAAAAGAAGATTAATTATTTCCCTAGTTCCAGCAATCTCAACAGCCTCCTCTGCATTGTTCAACACAAAGAGGCACTACTTTCCAAAGATGGCTAAAACATGCAACTCCCCACCTAATAACTTTGTCAATGCAGTTATCCACTGATAATACAAAAATCTACAAGCATTGGAATCTAAAAATGACAAATTGTAAAAATAAACAGAATTTATTAAAAATAAATACATAAACAAACCTGAACTGAGTGCATTATTCATTTTTACATTCAATTCATTGAAATCCTCCTGCTTTCAATTCAAGTGGAGCTGCCACAGCATTCCAGTTTGTCACAGAGTTTAGCAGTGAAGTCTGCAGAAGCCTCATGCCTTAAGGTAGGTCCATCTTGCCAGAGATTCTATATGGGGCTACTTGCCTTAAAGGAATATTGTGAGGCTTAAGGCCCCAGACTTGCAAGATGCTATATGAGGAACCCCACTGAAGTGTATTGGGCTCAATGAAGGTGCAAGATCAATGTGCATTGATCTGTTTACAGGATTGGGGCCTCATTTGTTCATCTTTCTAAGGGGCTTGGAGACCATCTGGAGGAAGGTGCTGTCATTGTGCAAAGCAGGTATTTTTTTATTATAGATTCGGTACAACTGGCACATGATTTATTGATTCTACTCAATCATGTAACAGGCCTTCACACCAGTGAGCCTATAAAGAAAATAGTACTCTTGCATACACATGAGCCATTTAATGATTTAAAAAAAATGAGAACCATTGTTTCCAGATAATTTATACAGATATTGAAGTATTCTTTTTCTTTTTTTATTAATTGGATTCCTAAGAGACTTGTGAAAGTGTCTTTTGGGTCAAAGTCTAGTGGTTTACTCACTTAATCATTCATCCCTGGTTGATTAATAGACTTTTTAAACAGAGTCTCACATTAATAATGTAGGCTTTAACTGGGCATCTCAATCAAAGAGTAGATTTTAGAAGTTGATTGGTTTGTATCCTCTAGGCCTGTGATAAATGTCTGGAGATTTCACATAGTCATTTTTTCTTGTAGGTTTTTTTTTTCATTCTTGTATTCATTTCTCTCTCTAACATTGTCACATGAATATTTAAAACACAAAGTATAATCAGCTCAGTGCTTTTTCTCCAATGCCAGGATCAGAAAGAGAATAGCTGTCATTCAATGCAAAATCTCTTTATTCCAATATTTAAGGATTTTTTTCTCCTTTACCTGTTAAATAAAAAACTTTTCCTTACTGGCAAATGTGGGACAGAAATCTTCTTTGCCCAATAGTATTAAAATTTAAAAGTTGCTCCTTTGTTTAAACAAACTCAAACATAACATTACTGCAAAGATAATATAACAATACTGTACAGATAATAATCATACAAGAATATTGCATTTTAAACACACAATAACTTGCCAAATGGGCTAAACAAAATAATCATGTTCCTCATGGATTCCTCATGCTGAGCTCTTAAAACTCTGTGGGTTCTTACTTTAAGGAGCAGTTATTCAGATGAGTAATACCTCTCAAGTTGATTTTATTGGGACTATTTGCATAGGAGTAAGTGCTCACCAGTAGAAAGAAGAGTGTCACAACTTGGCACCTGCCTGGAAAGAGGGCACTTCTAATCCACAGTGTGGATCACTGCTCCAGCTTCAACATTTGTCCCACATACAAAACTTTTATAGATCTCAGTAGCATTTCCAAGCTATAATATCAGTGGTTGGACTAGGCCTGCTACATTCCTGTTCTCTTGCCACAGACAGATTCCTTGTTCAGATGGTGTTGGTGCAGGTCCCTAAGCAGTGGATCTTGAAGTCAACACACCCCACTGAGCTGCTCTCAAAACCATAATTTCAGGCTTTCTGCAGACTCTGGTAGACTATGCATCCTTTATAAATGGTTTGTATTTTCAAGATCTTCTTCACAGCCATCTTGTATATAAATGAAAGCTTAGATTCTGATGTAATCAGATTACTGCAGGAACTGGGGTCCTATGCACTGGCCTAAAGTGCCTATGTCTTAATCAGGCCCTCTCTAAATATCGGGATATATATGACAATATAGTTATGATATAAAGCCTTTATCAGCATGAATTTGGGATGATTATATTACTTCCTGATTTCTTTTTCATTTTAATTGTTTATACATAATGTGGCATGAATGCAGTTATTTCATTTAATTATGGTAGCTTGCACCGCTGCAAATATCGTTAGTGCTCATGAAGTTAGCCAGTTCTTTTTTACATCCATCCACAGATTTCTTGCGAGATGACTTCGAAGCCTGAATCCCACAGGCAGACTACAACATAAAGCTGGGGTTTCAACTGAATTGTGTTGGATGTCTTGGCATTTTAATAAGATGCTTTAATGAAAATGAAACTTGGGGAATGAAGAGCTAGAAATCAAGAAGTAAATTTCAGCTACGATTCCAGTAGCTCCTTTGTTTTGCTGTAACAACTGCTGCAATAGGAAAAAATATTTGCCAGTATCTGAATTTTGCTATGAATGGTTTTCCCAAATAAGCTGGGAGTCTCGAATTCCCTCCTCTGCCCTTTCTTCCTCTATAGCTGCTACCTCTATTTCTCTCCTGCCTACTCCCACAGCTGTTTCTTTTCCCCCAAATGACTCCCCCTTCTTGCTCTTCTCTCATCATCAGCGGCTGCTTCCTCCACTCTCCTGCCCGCCCACACAAAGGACTGTTATCTGTGTCCCATGCTGGTGTCTCTCTTGGTAGTAGCTCAGTGGTCCCCCTCCCAGGCTCCCTGCCAGCTACTTCTCTCTCTGAGCAGGAGCCAGCTCCCCTTTCCTTTTGTGAAACATCTGAGTGGTGGTGAGGAAGGATGTCCTGGAACCCTCTACTGAGAATGCAAGGCCCATGGGAGAGTAGTAGTGCAGAGAAAATGGAGCTTTTTCCCTCTGCTAAATCACTTGGGACATGGGCAGGCACAGGTTTTGAAAAGGCAGGCATGGGATTGTTGGTAGTTATGGTGGGCATTCGTAGCAGAAAAGGGCAGCACCGAAAGAATGTGTAGGCATAGCAAGTGTAACAGCAATAGCAGCACTGCAGAAACTACATTTCCTCTATCTCCTCTGAGTGTGAGTGTGAGAGCAGCAGCAGAATTACTAATCCAAGAACCAGTCCAAAAGATTCTTCTTGTCCCATTAACCCACCTCCCTCCCTCTAAGGTAGATGCTTTGCAGCTGCACTGCAAGAAAAACACAAGCCATTAAGATGGATGATATAGACATCTTCTGCTTTCTTAGGGATTATATCAAGCTGCCTTTCAAAGATCTGGAGTTAGCCCCAACTCTTGTGCTCATGCAGTCTTGTATGACTGAGAGGGTATTCTATGAGTGCTACAGGCACAGACTGTGGAGCGGTGAATTTTGAAAGCCAAGGGGGCAAAGCCGAAAGTTATCCCTCAGACCCACAGTAAGTGCCTTTGCCGCAGAAGAAACTGAAGACAATATTAAATAACTTCTCTTCACTGCTATCAAGTTAACAAAGTCTCCAGTAATAGTGGAGGCAACCTTAGGCAATGTGCATGAGAGAATACACAATGTGCTGGCTATTGTCCATTTGGGTTTTTTGGTTGCTATTGATGTTGAAGTTGCTGTTTAATCTGATAGCATTAGGATTTGTTTCAGAGACTGCTTGAAGCAATAGCATCAACACACAATTTCTTAAATTTAATGATGTTAACCTAAAGACCACAATTTTTGTTAAAGCTATGTCTTGTGGATGACCTACAGCTGCTACACACCTCAACAAGCAATAGTGAAGGTGATATGGCAGCTAGATTCTTATTTACATTGAGTTTGTCACATATCCCTCCAATCCCCTCACATGGTATGTGTGCATGTGCATGGAGTTCTATCAGTTTTACTTCTTTCCATCCACACACATAGGTGGCTCTTTGCCTCAACATGCCTGGAGCCTGAAGTCCTCTATGTATCCTCTAAAGATAGCCCACGCTACAGAGTGAGGTTCTGGAATCAACTTTCCCCTCTGTTTGGGGTGTTGACATACACAGCTAGATTCTTATTTACATTGAGTTTGTCACATATCCCTCCAATCCCCTCACATGGTATGTGTGCATGTGCATGGAGTTCTATCAGTTTTACTTCTTTCCATCCACACACATAGGTGGCTCTTTGCCTCAACATGCCTGGAGCCTGAAGTCCTCTATGTATCCTCTAAAGATAGCCCACGCTACAGAGTGAGGTTCTGGAATCAACTTTCCCCTCTGTTTGGGGTGTTGACATACACAGTTTCAATTGGAGTCTCTTGGGGCACCTGAGACACTGTCTCTGTCAAAAGAAATGAGAACAAACTCAGAGTAATGACAATTTACTTTCATTCCTGTTCTTTGTCATTATCAGCCGCTAATTTAATGGAATAGCTCTCCTCTGTAAGGGATCCATGGGACAGAAAAGTTTTTTCAGGGCCTCAGACTGCGTAGTACACATTTCAGTAAGGGACAGCAAAGTAGCAAGAACATTTCAGGCACTTCTCCTGCTGCGAAGAACAAATTCATTTTAAACATTCCCCATACCTGCTCACATTGGTCCACTGCAAAATGAGATCTATTTTATATAAAATATTTACATACTCACAACTCACTCTATCCTTGTTTCTTACTTCCTGACATAATGAGCTTCCTCTCTATGGTCCCATATCCTTCCCCCAGTCTAAAGCCCTCCTGATCTAGCTGTCTATGAGGAAACATACTATTCTATTTCTCATAGTTTTCTGATTTCCAGTTTCTCATTCACTTTTTCACTCAGTTTCTCAGCCTCTTTATTTTTGCACTCATCAAATATTCTCTTTTCTTCCCAATTCTATTTTATTTTATCTATATATAATATATAATCATACTAAGAATATTGGCTTGTTTTTTTTTTCAGATATGCTTAAAGCTAGAGCAAAATTCTACTCCTTGCTGCACTGAACAGTGGGAGATCAGACACTGGTCTGTTTGAAATGTTTCTGTGCCCCTATTACTCTTGGCATTGCTGTGGTAGGAATGCTACCTTTTGTGCACTGTGCTGTACAAACAGTGCCAGATGAGATCCGGTACTTTAAAAACAGTGAATTTACAGGCAAAGTATTCTGCTCGCATAAATCTTTATTTTTTTTTTAACCGCAGACAGCTAAGAATGCTATTTGAAGAACTTTGAAGCTTTTTCAAATTTCCTTAGTGGAGGTCTTGCTATTTAGATGGAAAGGAATCATATGGGTTTACCTATTAGACATGTATTCAGAAGCCTCTGGAGGAGAAGGAAAAAGCTTCAATATGAGCCTTGTCTTAAATGGTGATGTTCCCAATAAACAAAATTCTGCATGTATTTAAAAATGAGACTTGGGATGCTTTCTAAAGAGCCTCAGAAAAATGCTGAGTCTCATAGTGAAACTTCAAGGGCTTTTTCTTTGAATGGGAATGGAGAAGGTTCAAATTCACTCATATTTGGATGAACAAAGATTTTTTTATTAGATTGAATTACCCCTTTCTCTGTAGGGAGAGGCAGTATTTTTTGGGGGAGGGGGTTGGGGAGAGGATAAAATTCACATCCATCAATTGGGTGCAATAATGTAGGTTCAGCATTTTTCGGGTTAAAATATTTGTTTTGCTTTTTGGATAAAAATGGGCTGGGTTTATATAAAATGGAATACTTTCTCTAAAGGACTAAAAAAAGCTGAGGTAATATATTTTCTGGAGTGAACTGACATGCAGCATTATTTGCAACTAATTTTCAAACACTGTTTACAAGAAAGGGGAGAATGGAGGCTTTCGCAGTAGGAGCTTAAGTTGCCACTTTGCTGCTGTTGTGATTGGGTGGATCTGCAAACACCTGTTGAGAACAGCTGGTGTCTGATCTAAAACATACTGATGTCAACAGTCAGACTTCCACAGACTTTGGTGGCCTTTGGATCAGGTCCTTGAATTACCAACCAGCTGGCAACCAGCATACAGAAACTGAGCCATAGCCTTGTGCAAGAGGAGCAGGAAGATAACCTGGATAAGATTAGGAATTTTGTGAAACCTCAGGAAAAGAGGTAGGTTTAATCTAAAAAAACACAAAATAGAATGTTTCAGAAATAGTGCTGAACTTCAGAATAACTTTCCACAGAGAAAGCGTCCATGAACAGTAAATTAGGAAGTTTTGTTTTGTTTATCTCTTTCATTGGCCTTTACTCTCAGCTTCCTACCTGGATATCAAACTGCAGTCAAATGTGGGTATAATTTAATTGACCCCCCACTCTGTGTGTGTGTGCGCGTGCACGCAGGCGCACACAGGTCATATATGTATCATTTTAAGGATGTTTCACTCCGTTGAATGGGACTGATGTTTTGCACGCCACCAGTTATAAGGCCTTAGTTACCAAGAATCCAACTCTACAGGGATCCATAAAAACATTTTTAAAATTGTCTAAAATAGCTTTTCTATACCTAGGAATATCACCGTTGAAGTCCATTATCTCAGAACCTTCTTGGTATTATAGTGTGTCCGCAGGGATCCCATTGGAAAGCTGAGAACTTTGGTATCCAATGGAATGTAGCTCTGGTTTCTAGCCCTGCCTGGTCCAAAATATTTTAGAGTCAGTATAATAAAGCTGTCCTTGGTTCAGGACAGAAACTTGCTCAGTGAAATTATGGAGAGAGTGTATGTGATCGGTCTATACCAATACATCCCCAATTATTTAGGCTATGTCTACACTACAGCCTATGCTGGCATAATTTATGTCGCTCAGGGGTGTGAATACCCCCCCCAATGACATAAGTTACACCGACATAAGCGCTCATGTGCATAGAACGATGTCGACGGGAGAGCTTCAGGAGCTTTTTCCATCAACATAGCTTTTGCCATTCATGGAGGGCATTTTATTATGCCAAAGGGAGAGCTCTCTCCCCTTGGCATAGAGCGTCTTCACTAGACGCGTTGCAGAAGCGCAGCTGCATTGGTACAGCTGCAGTACTGTACATGTAGCCTTACCATTAGTTTTCATGGAGGATACGGAATGATTTTTGATGATCAATATTTCTTCTAATCAAGCTAACTTTCCATGTAATTAGCAGATACTGGGTGAGATTACCGTGTTTCAGATACCAGGATGTTTGTTACAACTGAAGTTAGAATAACTGAATGAACTATAAAAGTTTGTATGTGTACATAGTGGTTTGTGTGTGTGCTATATATAACACACATACATATATGTATGTACATAAAATCAATTGACTGCTGTTTGGTAGCCATTTGATAAATATTTCCTCACAATGCTACTGACAATGAGAGAACAAGACTTTTCAAATTAATTGGCATTTAATATAACACAGATGCTTGTTACTGAGCAACCAATTAATACAATTAATTTCCATATTCCTGTTGAGCTAGAAACTTAAAATATGGTGCATTCATTCATTAGGTGCTGATGAGAAAACAGGAAAAATAACCCAATTTGAACTTTCCATCAGAGGTCACCAAAAGGTCACAAGCAGTCTTTGTTTTCACATTTCAACCCTTCAAGTGCCTTTTGAGCTAGTATCTTGAAATAAGTACCCTTTTCAGCTATTATCCTGAAATCTGATGCACTCGTTCTTTATAGATCACTAATTACAGGAAAGAAATGAAAACATGACATTTCTGCCATAGGTCACCAAAAGCCTAACAATTTGCAATCATTATATTAATTTTGTCTGCAAGGTCATGCTGCTTGGTGTGAGGCCTCCTGTTTGTGGAAATGAAGATGATCCAAGATAACCGGTTCTGTTCTTTTGGAGCAGCGTCTAAGGCCTGGTCTACACTATAAATTTAGATTGACATGCCGAAGTCACACCCCTGAGCGAGATGGTGGAATGATGAAAGTCACACCCTAGAGTGACATAGCCATGTCGCTCTAAATTTTTAATGTAGACCAGGCCTCAGAAAAAATTCAAACCCCTTAGTGTAGTATCTATTCTGACCTAATGCTAGGTCAATGGAAGAATGTTTCTGCTCAGGGAGGTGGAGTTACTACAGGGACAAAAAAATATATCTGTCACTATAGGGTGTATCTACATTATGGGGATACAGTGGCATAGCTGTGGTACCACAACTGTGCTGCTGTCGCCCCATAGTGTAGTCAAGTCCTAAAACAAGTGAGCATTCTGCAGTCACAGCACGGATTAATATCTTCATCAAAAGGATGGATGGT
The DNA here is from genome assembly GCF_009764565.3 of Dermochelys coriacea. Classification (NCBI taxonomy): domain Eukaryota; kingdom Metazoa; phylum Chordata; order Testudines; family Dermochelyidae; genus Dermochelys; species Dermochelys coriacea. The sequence continues at coordinate 237,741,238 of NC_050068.2, read as the reverse complement.
TTTCAATTCGAACCAAAATATACATTGTATTTGACCCCTAAAGGCGTGTTACTGACCTCCAAACAGCAGAGGAAAATCTTTGGGATGGGTCATGGGGATATTCTGATGAACAGCTAAGTCCCTCCCTGAAGCAGCCAATCAAAAATCGGAAGGAATGGCAGCTGTTCAGGTAGGACAACTGCAGGCCCTGTGGTCTCAGTTAATTCAAATAGGAAAACAACAACAAGGGGGGAAAGAGGAGGGCAGAGAGCTGTTTTTCAGCCCGGTTGGAACCTAGTGATGCTCTGGAAAAGACAAAAAAATAAAAAACTAGGGGAAGCTGAGGTCTCATACAGGCCTCCAAAAGGAAGGCTTTTATTTGTTGGGGTGGGGGTGGTGGGGAGAGGGAGGTTTCAACAAGAAAGATCCCAGGAAAAGCAGTTTAAAAAGAAGTAACCACAATGCCACATGGAAGTAAGGGTCCTGTTCCCTTAAAGACTCCTAGTCACTTTAATATGGGTGAGGCTGATATGCTTGTATAGAAAATAGTCTATGGGAAACAAAGATAGAACCTATAAAAATACAGAGGTTAGATGTTTAGAAATCCTATTTCATTCAATAAATTTAAATATCTTCACTTTTTTTTTCTTGAAATCTCATTAATGGTATGAATGAAAAAAGTTTATTTTAGAAATGAGTGAATCTTTACAAATGTATGTAACATGAAATTGTCAGAAAGTAATACTGGAAAACATTCTTGAGATGTTTGCACAATTGTCCGATTTAAACTCAGGCTGGTTTACATGTAGGCCCAGGAGATGGAGCATATAAGTGAGCACTTCTTAGGATTTCTGAAACATAATTTGTTACATTAACTTCTTTGCACTCACAATTACTGCACAGGGAAAAAGAAAATTCCATCATCTAAAGTACTGGGAAAGGCAGGTCTAGGCCTGCCCAAAACGAAAAGTCTGCCCCTCAATTCAGAGGGAGGAACCACTGATCCCAGACTACAATTGATTTCTAGGGACAACAAAGGAGAAAACAGGAACAAGAGTGAGGTCAAAGGCTGAAAATTAGGGAACCAGAGGGTGGCACTGAACAGAGAATCCCAGACAGCACCTACCGCTCCTCAAAGACATCTAAAGAGTCAGTGGACACTACGCAGAGGTACACTGCCTGGAGATGTGATCGAACAAGGGAATGCAAATAAGCCCTACAGTCACAGAGCAATTCCCACCACTCCCAATCCAGCTTCCGCCTCCTGGAGTGTTGGATGGCCATCTTGACCAGTGTCAGGAAGAGATTAATGAGGAGGTCCCCCGGCTTTATGGTGTGCATAGATCAGGAGATGTGGGGGGAAAATACAGCCAGAACCTCAATAAAAGGTTACGGAAGAGCCAGAGGAGGGGGTTCCATCTGATGCACTCTACATAGATGTGATCCAGGGTCTCCCTCTCACCCCAAAAGGAACAAGTTACGGGGGGAGTTCGTGACCCATGCCAGGTATAAACTTATGCTTACGGCTCCGTGGAGGAGCTGCCAACTAATATCCTCTGTGGAGCCAGAGTGGAGTACAATCTGGCCTAACTGGGGTTCCTTGCCCTCCTCAGGTGACAGCAGGTCCTGCCAGTTGGGTCAGGAAGTGGATGGTGTGAAGCCAGGCTATGTACAGATGTTTTCTGAGCATGGCTCAGGCAGAGTGGCTGGTTGTCCTGCGGCCAGCTCAGGTGGCCAGTTGAGAGGCTTTGGGAGGGGTAGGGGGATTTAGGCCTGAAGGTGAGTTCCAGAGGATCAGGGCGGGGAGCACCCTCATACAGGGTCCACTTGAGGAAAGCGAGAGAAACAGGAGACAAAGCTGCCTCACTTTCTGAAGCACATGACAGGAGACGTGCAGGGTGGGCAGCCACATGCACTGGCCGAGCACCATGGGGTCCACCCAGTACCTCCAATCATCCTCCTACTCAGTGTCTGCTATGGATCTGGTCGCTGAGACTAGCTTCCAGGTCCTGAGAAGGTCTTGGTAAAAGAGAGGTCTTTGGGGAAACACCTTAGGTGGAGATACAAGAGTTGTCAGTCGTTAAGAAGTGGCGGAGGAAGGCATGCACTAGCACGCTTCATGCTGGACTATCTGCATTGTAAAAGAGTCTCTACAAGCTCTGAAGGCAGAAGGCATGGACCTTGGATGCAGATCAGGAAGACATGGAATCAGTGATATTTGGTGTGTTTCTTAAAGCCCAAGCTCCTGAAGACACGAGATTACTTGACAATCTCAGCTTTAATTTGTTTTAAAAGTATGTTTCTAGCCTTCCTGCTTGCAGAACAATGCATGAGGAAACCTAAAGCTTGAGACAACAGAAGATAAATTTAAGTCCCCAATTTATTTTTGTTAAAATCAGACAAGTTCTTTTTTTTTTTAATTTTGGGGGGGCCATGAATTTTGAATGCTTGAGGTTGGTGATAATACAGACCAAGCCTCTGAGGATTGGGCACTGATATCTGTGGTGGGAAGTGAAAAGAGAGAAGTTAAATCTGCCCCAGTGGTATTTCCTCAAGTTCTCTTCTTCCTCTGGAAACTGCTGGTGTGGTTAAGGAAATGACTTTTGTATCACTCCACTCCATCCAGAAACAGGCAGAATGCAGGGGTGTAGATGGCTGAACTTCCTGCCACTTCCAAAGGAAAATGTGCAGAGGGTCCATCAACCCAATGGGATTCTCCCAATGGACAACTCCCTGGTCCACATCCTCAATCAATGGAGTTATGTTGATTCACACCAGCTGAGAATCTAAAGCCATGACTAGGAACCGATTGAAAAGCGCTGTCACCTCTATAGATTGTGTTTGCATGGGGTCAATGTGGCCTTTGAATTGTACAGTTTGCCTTTTACCTACATAAAGTTCCCTTTTTTTAATGTTGTTCTTTAATTAAACACACTGCATTATAATTTTGAATGGTGGCTTTGTTAAATATCACAGAACATAAGAATGGCCATACTGGGTGAGACGAAAGGTCCATCTAGCCCAGTATCGTGTCTTCCAACAGTGGCCAATGCCAGGTGCCCCAGAGGGAAAGAACAGAACAGGTAATCATCAAATGATCCATCCCCTGTCACCTATCCCCAGCTTCACGGCAAAAATATATATGCATTTAAATGAAATGTATTGGTAGCTGCATTTGGCTAAAGGATGGATTGAGTTATATACTGTAAATGGGCTGTAATTGCAAACTCTTTAGTTCAGCACTCTCAGGGTATGCGTACACTGCAATAAAGGACCTGCAGCATGGCCACAGCTGGTGCAGGTCAGCTGACTCAGGCTTGCAAGCCTTTGGCTGTGGGGCTATAAAATTGCAGTGTAGATGTTTGGGCTTGGGCTGGCGCCTGGGTTCTGGAACCCTGCCGGGGGGGAGGGTCTTGGAATTCAGGCTCCAGCCCAAGCCTGAACATCTACATTGCTACTGTTAGATCTGCAGCCCAAGCCCTGTGAGCCTGAGCCTGAGTCTGCAGACCCGAGCTCTGAGACTCAATGCCATGGGTGTACAGATACCTTCAGTGACTTGAGAGAGAGGTCAGGATTGGGCCTGTAGTCTGTATTTTGTGTGAACACTTTGGGATCTTTCAATTAAAGATTCTGTACTAAATGGCAATTGCCTTTAGCATTGTTCATTTCTTATTATGAGTTTTGCTCAACAGGGCGATGCCTCGAAAAGTGGCATTCACTCTCCTAGATCTCAGGGACCCATGCTCTAGATACTAACATGAAAATAATAGGCTCACCTTGAAAACCACCATAGAATAGAAAAAAATGATCAAAGTCCCAGTGGTGACTCTTGGTGGCTCTCTATTGCTTTTTCCATTTCAAGGAGGGCAAGAGGAAATGGTGTAAATGACAGAATAAAGAGCAAAGATGCCTGGCCAGTGCTATTAATCATTCTAGGGGGCAAAAGAACAGATAAATCCTAATAATAATATATGTTCTCAAACTAAGTTCCCCCACCCCCTATTTTTAGACTTGTCTATTTTGTTCTGTCTATTGCAGATAAAAATCTGCCAGTCAACAATATCAATAGTTTTTATTACAGAAAGCAGATGTTATCTGCATCCTAGCTGTCCATTTAATTAGCACCTTAAGACATGTGGTATCGTCGTTAAGCTTAAGACTCCTAAAGGAAGAAAAAGAAAAACAATACATTTCAGAATTCTTAGAGATAAAGCATTAAAAAGGGGGGAAGGGGTGAATAATGTCATTTTTCTTTAGGGAATCACAGAAATTAAACACTCTTTTGAAATAATTATTGATGTTTAAGTCAACCAGTAATCCCAGAATTTCTCTGAGGGTTATTGAATTTTGTGTAATTGGGCTGCAGGAGAGGCTGAAGTGGCAAAATCATACTCATTACAAGGCCGGGGATGAGGGTTCTAGGGCCATGCAGTGGGATTACGTTGCTCTCCTTACCTCCCTTGGCAGAAAATCCTATTGAATGTAATAGAAAATGATAACCTTTCAATAAAGTACAGTTATCAGTATCAATACATTACGTTTTGAACCATCCTATAAAATTAAATAGAGAATGATTTATTCTATACGACTATTTAAAAAAAACCTGGAGAAAAGAGAAAATTCACTATTAAATTCTAAAGATTTTTAGTGCAGTTCCCTAAAACTAATATAATTTCTATAGAGCAGTACTGATTTCATTCCTATTTAATTCTAGGCACAGCTCCTAAGCTGGAGAACACTGCTGATTTCCATCAGCTGAGGATCTGGCCCTATTTTCACAAAGGTCTCCTGTAACTTTTACTTCCTCCTGTGGGATGTGATGACATTAGATTTGTGTAGTAGCAAGAACTGGTCAAAATATTTTGAATTTTTAAATTAAAAAAGTAGGATTATTTTTAACATCGATATTCCTACCTCACCTTCCTTTTTTTTCCACCACCTTTAATCATGATGGTTGCTGGGGTCCTATCTAGCCTCATTTTCAGTTCTGCCATCCAGTCTTGAAACAACTCTCTCTCCCACATTGTATAACTCTATTTCCACTCCATTAAAGCCCTAATCCTTCGAAGATGTGTCCACATGCCTACCTTAATGCACTGTGAGTAGTTCCAAATGGGTGTGCATCAGGGTGAATTTCACCCTTACTGAAATATGGTAAGTTTCACAGATTTTAAATTTTTCTCTCCCTCTGGCTTCATCAGCTACTCTATACTGGCTACTAAGAACATAAAGATTCTCTTTTGCCCTATTCTTTCTTCTCCCTCCCACACTATCATGGAAGTCCTTGGCATGCTGCAGGAACATGTCTGTTAAGCATGTCTGCAGTGTGGGGTGTAGAATTTTCCTGCAGCTGTACCTTAGTACTGTGTGTTTAAGAGGGAAAGGGGTAGCATAATTAAACCCCCAAAAACCTAGATTTTGTCTAGATCCAGGAGTGAAAATAGGCCAGTGCGGGCCGGTATGGCATACCAGTAGAAGCTGGTTCCAGCCCGTACACTGCAGCACTTTAACATCAACGGGGGGGAGGGGGCAAAAGGGGCAGCTGCCCCAGGGCCGGCAATTTAAAAGGGCACCTGGCTGCTGCCACCACCACTACCACAGCAGCAGCCGGAGCCCCGGGCCCTTTTAAATCGTTGCCGGAGCCAGGCAGCATGGATGGGCTGGCTGGGGGACGCTGACACCCAGCCTTGCCCCTTCCACTCGAGGCCCCGCCCCTTCTGGGGGCCCAGAGTGGGGCCCCTGTACTGGTAAGAGTTTTATATTACTTTGACCCCGTCTAGTTCCCAAAGAGAGATCATCCTACCTTGTTTTAGGTGTTTGTTGTTTTGTAGTTCTCTTTTGTATTGATTGTTTCCTGCAGTTTTCCTTTCTCTTAGTTGTATCATAGTGGTTTTATGTGCAGGTAGAAGTGATATCAATATTTTTAGTAGTTTATTTGGTTATAATTTTTATTCCAGCTGTAACATTTCTCTTTTAGCTTTCAATATTGTTGAAAGAACACTGGTAATTGCTTGGAACTGGTGTGTGTGCGTGTGCGTGTGCGTGTGCGTGTGCGTGTGAGAGAGAGAGAGAGAGAGAGAGAGAGTATTTAAAATACTGGTGAATTTACAATAATATAAATGAGTCGAGAATTCAAACGTCTGGTTTTTAGAACACATTGTAAATTCTTTCATTGCCTAAGGGACATAAAGAAAAAAGAACAGTCTGACACATTCTCCTTTTTGCTTTTAAGGCAGTTTGCTAAGTGAGTTAATTATGGAGTGTTTGCATGTATGCAATCATGAACTGTACACTGGGTCTGGCAATATAATTTGGCTTCTGATGTGGATTCCAATCTTGAAAACCCTTACTCCTGTAAGTAGTCCTACTGAAGTCAAGAACATAGTACCCTTGAGCGAAGATTATTCATTCTTTCTTCAGTAATGGTAATGTGAGTTTCTTTATTGAAATAATGGTGGAGCTATTGCAGGTACAACTGTTACACATGGTCTTCCAGCATATTTTTCTTAGTATGCGAGCTAATGTTCAGACTTGGAAACATATGAGTGAAATCCTGGCCCAGTCGGAGTTAGTGAGAGATTTGACATTGACTTCTCCAATGGGATCAAGATTTCACTCTGGTTGTGTTGGTGCTAGTTTTGTTCTGCAAGGTTCTGTGTAGAGGCAGAAGAGAGCACGGATTCATCAAGGGCAAGTCATGCCTGACTAATCTAATTGCCTTCTATGACAAGATAACTGGCTTTGTGGATGAGGGGAAAGCAGTGCACGTGTTGTTCCTTCACTTTAGCAAAGCTTTTGACACTGTCTCCCACAGTATTCTTGCCAGCAAGTTAAAGAAATATGGGCTGGATGAATGCATTATAAGATGGATAGAAAGTTGGCTAGATTGTCGGGCTCAACGGATAATGATCAATGGCTCCATGTCTAGTTGGCAGCTGGTATCAAGTGGAGTGCCCCAAGGGTCGGTCCTGGGGCCGGTTTTGTTCAATATCTTCATAAATGATCTGGAGCATGGTGTGGATTGCACCCTCAGCAAGTTTGCAGATGATGCTAAACTGGGAGGAGAGGTAGATACGCCGGAGATTAGGGATAGGATACAGAGGGCCCTAGACAAATTAGAGGATTGGGCCAAAAGAAATCTGATGAGGTTCAACAAGGACAAGTGCAGAGTCCTGCACTTAGAATGGAAGAATCCCATGCACCGCTACAGACTAGGGACCGAATGGCTTGGCAGCAGTTCTGCAGAAAAGGACCTAGGGGTTATAGTGGATGAGAAGCTGGATATGAGTCAACAGTGTGACCTTGTTGCCAAGAAGGCCAATGGCATTTTGGGCTGTATAAGTAGGGGCATTGCCAACAGATCGAGGGACGTGATCGTTCCCCTCTATTCGACATTAGTGAGGCCTCATCTGGAGTACTGTGTCCAGTTTTGGGCCCCACACTACAAGAAGGATGTGGAAAAATTGGAAAGAGTCCAGCGGAGGAAAACAAAAATGATTAGGGGACTGTGACACATGACTTAAGAGGAGAGGCTGAGGGAACTGGGATTGTATAGTCTGCGGAAGTGAAGAATGAGGGGGGATTTGATAGCTGCTTTCAACTGCCTGAAAGGGGGTACCAAAGAGGAAGGATCTAGACTGTTCTCAAGGGTAGCAGATGACAGAACAAGGAGTAATGGTCTCAAGTTGCAGTGGGGGAGGTTTAGGTTGGATATTAGGAAAAATGTTTTCATTAGGAGGGTGGTGAAACACTGGAATGCATTACCTAGGGAGGTGGTAGAATCTCCTTCCTTAGAAGTTTTTAAGGTCAGACTTGACAAAGCCCTGGCTGGGATGATTTAGTTGGGTATTGGTCCTGCTTTGAGCAGGGGGTTGGACTAGATGACCTCCTGAGGTCCCTTCCAACCCTGATATTCTATGATTCTATGAGAGGGAGCTGTGTGAGCAGCAGGAGAATTTGCTCTCTGCAATGGCCTCTGATGGGAGTCAATTCCAGAGGCAGAGTTGCTCTCTGGCAACCAAGCATTGGTGTTGGGCTGAGATTCCAGAAAGAACGGATTGCTCTCCATGCTGTTTGAACTCCTATGTTTCAGGATTGGCATATATGTGTAAATAAAAAATCTTACACTTAGACATTCAGCCTGACTCTTTGTCACTGGTTTCTCCTCCACACCTCGGGGCCCTGGCCATTGGCTACAGCTCAGCAGAGGAGCAGTAGCAAAAATAGGGTTGTATTTAACACATACCTCTCTCAGCATCAAGGCAGCAAACTATTCTTGGATATTCAGAACTAGCAATAAAGTACAGAGGTTAAATCATTGCTGATTCTTAGTAGGTTGAAAGGTACAGTTGTTTCCTGAGTCCACTCTGTTTAGTTACTTTCCTAAAAGAAACCATTTTGTTGGCTTATACTCCAGCTGTGGAATTCAGTCATGTGCAGGGGGCCGGCCAACAAAAGGCCTATGAACTTCAAAATACAACTTAAAGGGGACATAAGTGGTGCATTGAGTGTATTTCACAAGAAATAAGAGGAACTATTTGCTTTCTATATCCGACTTGCCTACATTATTTTTTGCGAAAGTTCCCCCATCCCTGCAGAATTTCTTTACAACATGTGTTTACATATACAAAGTTCATTTGTGTAGCTTCTGCACCCCATGAAATGCCCCAAGGAAGTCAGTGGGAGTTCTGTGTGTATAGTAGTGCTGACTGAGGGATGCTTTTTATTCCTGTGGAAAGTTTTTCAACAAAACCAAACAAAATTATTTAATCAGAATTTTTCTTTACAAGTTTTAGGTTTTTGTCAAAAACCAACAAAACAAAAAACAACAACAACCCTGGAAACCCTAATATTTTGTCTGAAAAGCAACATTTTTCAATTATTCTAAAATCAAAATATTTTCATTGTTTTGGCAAAAATCCCCACAATTTCTTTAAAAATGGACATTTTTCATGGAAATATCCTGTTGGACAAAAAAGCCATTTTGAATGAAAAAATTCAGCCTGCTCTAATGTATACTAGTGATGGAATATGGCCCTTGCTACATTAAACATACATTCTCTCCCAGCTTTTAATATTTAAAGAATATATAAATAAATTACATAAAATATATTTACTGTAAAAGTTCCTATGGATCCCACCTTTAGGTTTACTGAAAACTGCATTAATACAGGTTCCTTTAAGAGTCTATCTGAAAGCTATAAAAGTGAAGAAAATCTAGCCCGTGTAAAACTGCCACTCTATCCATAACTCATTCTGTTGTGCTAAGTATGAGCAGAGTTTTCAGAACAGTGTGTGATCCTGCATAACATATGTGTTGCGTGATATCTAAGCACGACGGGTGGTTTTTATAGCTGATGGCAAGAAAAAAGAAAAGCGGAGCAGAAGCTGTCAGTTTCCGTGTTTTATTTTAGAAAAATTACATTGCAGAAATCAAATGATTTGCTGCTTAGATGATGTCTCCCCTTTTTTTATTTCTAGTTTCATGTATACATGGGTGCCCAGTAGAATTAGAAAGCAGAATAACATCGGCAGTTCATTTCCATGGCCCAGAATTAACAAGCTTTTAAGTGATCATAGTCATTTTAAAATGTGTTTTGATCAAAATACTACTTTTAATTTTCAGTCTGAAAACCAAAACTGAACTCATCTGGCACGTCTTTGAAGGAATCAAACTGGCAAAAAAAAAAACAAAACCCACAGTATTTTCTGTTCTAACAGCAGAAATGGGACTAATTAGTGTAATAATGGCACTAGTTCTGTTGTGCTAATAAGATCTACTTCACAGTATTAATATCACAGGACAAGAGCAGAAAAATTTCAAAGAGCCCATGTCTTAGGCAAAATATATTTAGACACTTAAGAATGAATGTGTATCCCCACCTTCCCATTTAAGTGCTCTCTCATTTTCAATCTCTGTGTGTGTGTGTGTTTGTGTGTGTGTATATATATATAATAAAGTGAGACATTATTAGAAATAATTATTTTGTTGGGTCAGATCCACATCTGGGGAAAGGGAGTGTTTCAAAGACAGCTTTAAGGAATTTTTACGCCCCTTGTCATGAACTGAAGCTCACTCAGCCTGCAGCATAAGTTAGCACAGCTTGAAGGCTACTCAAACTTGCATTGGCAGCTTGTGATCCCAAGAGGCATTTCTGTCAGCCAGGACTCAGGGACCCTTTCCCCACAGCTTGTGCCAACTGTAAGTATGCCATGTTGAAAAACTGATTACATTGTATTTTCTGTCATCTAGCCAGTGTCTAGTGACTATATTTTACCTCACACCCAGAATACTTAGTTTCCTTGATGCACTCTTGTGAGGGACTTTGTCAAAAGCTTCCTGAAAGTCCAAATAAATTATGTCAACAGCTTCTTTACCACTGTTCTTCTGACATGCTCCTATGAGTCTAGTAGTTTTGAGAGGCATGGTTTTCTTTAACAGAAGCAGTGCTGGTTTGTCTTCATATTATGTTTTTAAGTATTTTTTTAACAGTCCCTCTCTCATGATCATTTCAACCAGTTTATCTGGTACTAAAGTAAGGGTCTCTGGACTGTCAGTCCCAGACATTCCTCTAGCACTATTTTTAAGTCTTTGGAATTTACATCCTTAGTCCCCAAGCCTGCAAAGACTTGTACACATGCTTAATTTTACATATGTCACTAAGATTGAAATCAGAGGGACCACTTAGATTTTTGTCCCCCCTCCCCTAAACCTAGGCACACTTAGTCTCCAGCATCCATTGAAGCAGCCTGAAGGCTGGCACTGATAGCCAGTGATCCTGGCAGAGCTTTAATGGCAGCCGGGGGGGGGAGGGGGAAGGGGTAATAAGTCTCTGGAGGATCATGACTCTAATTTTGTGTTCTGGTGCAATATTTGTTAGATGATGATAATTAGGTTAATGATCTAAATTGTATAATAAATGTATACACTTGTCCAATCTCCCCCCTCCAAATGCCATCAATGCTTTTATGACTTCATGGGTATTTTTTCTATTAATCCTAGAAATAATTCAGCGATATCTTGCATACCAATGTGTGCTCTGTAAGACATTTTAGTGAGTTTTGTCTACCGAAGTTGCTATCTCATTGACTATGCATACCTGTGTTTGTGTCTGTCACTACATCCATACATCAAAATGTTGCCATCTGAACACAATTTTGTAGTATTTTCAACATTAACAGGGGTATTAACATGCAGCTAATACAGAAAACAAATTCTGGGTTAGTTTCACATAATCCTTTGTTTAAAATACATCCTGCATGTCAGCAGAACAACAGATGAGCTATGAGCTAGTATATTCCGAATAAAGTATTACAGGTTTCGTCAATTTATAATTTTATTTATTTATTTGTTAATTACCTAAGTGCAACTCTGCTGGACAAGAAGTTGAGAGTTAGAGTATATTCTGTGAATGAAATTCATCTGTGGTGCATAGGGTCATGTAAGGATTTTTCTACTACTTAAGCCCGAGTTGAGACTGGGGAAAATGAGGGGTAGAGCAATAATTCGGAAAGCTATACAGTGATATGCTAGGCCAGTGGGGAGACCATGGGACTCAGTAAATGTAGATCCTGTGACTCAAACACTGTGCAAATTGTATGGAGTAACCACAACCGTGACTCTAAACAATGGGATACCAGCAGCAACCATATTGTGTGTGGGAAGGGAGTGCCTAGGTGTCAGTTTGGTGTGAATTTCACTTCCCCTACCCATATCCCACCTCTTGCACTTCTCCGTCTAAGGCTCAACTACTTGAGCTTTATGCTGGTGAAATTAATTTCACCCCGTCTGTGCAAATAACTCTCATTAATGTTGTGCTTGGAGTGGCAAGGCAGTATACCACAAAACCCTTGATTTGCTGCGTCAGTGATATTGTAGGGGATTGAGTTCCAGTATTTCTTGATTACTTAAAATTTTTCTGATTAAAACAATTTTTTGAGGCAAATGGAATCACTCCCACTTCATAATTCTTCTTAAGACATCCCTCCTATACAGGCAATAGGCTGCTTTTTATTCATTCATTTAACTTTCTACACTTTTCAGGACTATAGATCTAAGGCCTGGTCCACACCTAAAAATTAGATTGATCTACCTACATCACTCCAGGCTGTGGAAAAAATGTTGCACCCCCATTCAATATAGTTAGGTTGACCTAACCCCACACTGTATGAGGCTCGATCGACAGAATGATTCTTCTGTTGACCTAGCTACCACCTCTCGGAGAGTTTTCAGAGTAGCCACCGTGTTGGTCTGTATCTGCAAAAAGAACAGGAGTACTTGCGGCACCTTAGAAACTAATGCATGTATTTGAGCATAAGCTTTCGTGAGCTACAGCTCACTTCATTGGATGCAAGTGAGCTGTAGCTCACGAAAGCTTATGCTTAGATAAATTTGTTAGTCTCTTAGGGGCCACAAGTACTCCTCCTCTCGGAGAGGTGGACTAACTACATCAAAGGAAAAACTCCTTTCATCAGTGTAGGAAGCAGCTATATTCTGATACTATGGCAGCTCAGTTGCACCATTGTATCTGTGCTGCTGTAGTGTAAACATACACAAAACCAGAAAGAAATAGGGGAATTATTATATTACTTATTAGAGAAATCTGTGTTTATCAAAAAAAAAAACCCAAAAAACAGAACAAGACATGTTGCCTACCTCCTGGAGCTCAGACTAATGCTCTGATCCAGCAAGATACCCTCTGTGCAGGAGGCCCACCTGCATGCTTGTAGAGCCCCTTTGATTTCAGTGGCTCTCCCCAGGCATAGGGCTCCATCTATATGAAGTAACTTCCAGGATCTGGTCCTACAGAGGAATTTGTAGGACATGAGCAATATATGAAAATATAACTATATGTATCCATTAGGAATGACCTGAGCTATGGGTCCTGTGTCAGCTGGATCTGAGTTCAAATGCAAACTTCCCCAAAGACAACAGATTTAGATTTGGCAATCTGGATTGCACTCTTTAGCAAAACTAGGCCCAAACTGCAAAATTTGGATGGAAATTTGAATCCAAGCTTTCCCATTTCATTCTAAACTGGGTTTCTGTTTCAGGCCCATCTCTAATATAAATATATGCATAATAAGGAAGGGAAGAAACATGTTGGTAAATACAGAGGAACACATTAAACTAGGGTCAAGTCATCTGACCACAGCACAGACTAAGATTACCCTTTTTATTTTTATTTTTTTTTAATGACAGGATGAAACCCCAGCCCAACCAAAGTCAATGTTAAAACTACTATTAACATGAGTAGGGTCAGTATTTCACCTTAAGTTTCTGTCCCTTGTGATTGTGAGGAAAACTTTGAAAACATGACCCAAGAGTAACCAATGCAATGACATCTGTCTGAGTCATCAGACAGCCAGGAGTAATAGCTATGAAAGATGGGAATTGCCATGTGCATCTTAATTGAGTATTAACTCCAAGACCCAGTGTTCTGAAGGGAGCTTCTGAGGAGGCCCCATGCTACTGGTACTGCCTCTCTAGCATGGAAGAGCCCTCACCCCCACCACCAACTTTCCAATTGGGGAGGAGGGTCATGGACAGAGATGGAGCCATAGGATCTCCATGGCATGGCTAGGGCCCAGGACTGCCTGAATCCATCCCTCAACTGAACTCTAGAGTATCTCCAGTGAAGCTAATGGAGTTGCACCAGAGATGAATTTGGCCTGAGGTGATTATAAAAATATTTTCCCAGTGCATGCTGTAGTATTCATCTAAAATATTTGTATAATGAATTCTGAAAGGGCTACATGCCCATCAAACTAGATGTCAATGATACAGAACTTTCATTTGTGCTACAGTTCAGGGCCATGGTTATTGTTGCCACAGGTTATTTGTTATATACTAGAATATGAATTACATTGATGTACTTTTCATATCTCAAAAAATAGATTGGTTTACACATTTATTATTCTCTGTATGCAGCATTAGGACATACCAATTCTCTTCAATGTTTACAGAGTATTTCCTCAGTAGACACTTAGCTGTAGAGGTTATTGAAAACACTGTCTAAACATAAATCAGACAGAAGCAAAGAGGTCTGATGGCTTGGGAACAAAATTTAGAGGAGAGTTATGTCCTATGCTTATCCACATAACAGGCACAGCGATATAGTACAGGCTTCCCCTTGGTGTTTCTGAGCCCTGACTTGGAGGAGCCTTCTCTAGAAGTGGACAGTAGTTTAATCTTTGGTCCATGGGCAGGTCACCTGAACTTTCTGCCTGAGTTTTCCCATCTGTATAATGGGGGCTAATAGTACATGTTCACTTTCCTCATAGGGGGTGTTGTAAGACCTGAATTAGTCAACACAGTGCTTTGAGAATATAAAGCACTGTTCAGATGCATTTTTGTAGAATTCAGGTGTTCTGTAGTGGTATATTTTCTAGCAATTTCTCCAGGCTAGTTTTAAATGTGTCAAGGTATGGGCTCTTCTCCACTTCCCCCAATACACTATTCCAGCCTAACAAACCTGAAGAAGTTTCTCCTGATGGGGGAAAAAAATCCATCTCAAATTTTCTTCTCTTAATTCTCATCCCTTTATTATAGAATAGCTCTGGTATGGTTAAGGTTAAGACCAGCTGTTCTGTTAACTGTTGGGTTTGACTGTTCTAAGTGCTACACAGTTGAAATTTGATGTGGAGGTGCAGTCAGTGAACCAAATTTGGGGTCATTTGACCAAGGAGTTCCAGAGATACAACCGCAGAATAAAACAAACCAACATTTCATTACATTCACAAATTCCAGTAACTTTGATGTTGGAAATGCACCCTGGGCAGAAATCTGAGAATGAACTTAAACATTTGGATTTTTTTCCTATATTTTATTTTGGAGAAATGTCATCTGAGTACAGGAGAATATCCAGAAGGCAATTAAGCTATTTTTGAAAAAAAAAAAATTCACATGTGAATGCTAACTGGGAGGGGAGAGGTGATTAGGTGTACAAAAATAGGTGGTAATAGGGGAAGAGGGGCTTGAGTTTGCAGCAAGGAATGAGGTTATTATGGGGAGGGAGATAAATAGGAATGGGTAGTAGAGAAGGGAAGACGGGTTGGGAGAGTTCAGATGTGGGAAGGATTATGGGAAGTGGGAGGAGAGAAGATGTGAGGAGTTAGAATATGTGAGGGATATCAGAGAAAGTTGTGGGGGGGGCTTTCAGTCACGAATTCTCCCCTTCTCTGTGTGTGCTGGGGATCTAGGGGAGCCCTACCCCTCTGCAGGGATCTGAGCCCCTCTCCCTGCCTGCTGTGTGTTCTGGGATCTGGGAGGTTCTGCTCTTTTTGAGATATGTGAGCCCCTCTCTCTGCCTTTCCCTGTGTGCTGGGATCTGAGGTGGGAGGAATGAAAGTAACATAAATTTAAACATCTGAAATTCTGAAAATAAATAGCGAAGATACCCATCACACCTTTGTGGGGTAGACCAGAATGTGTCTGGGAGTGGCCTGGTTTGGATTGGGTGAACCTGGGACATCGCTGGGGAAGCCTGACTGAAGCTGGGGCAGGAGTCTCGGCTGGAGGTGGGAGTGCATAGCCCAGCTCAGTGTGCAGTTTAGGTTATATAATCAAGGTAGCATGCAACCCTCCAATAAGCTGATGGCTTACTAGGATGGGAAAGGGGGGAGTTGGAAATATTAGCGGGGGCTACATTTTGCTGGGAATGGTGGCGCAGTGCATGGAGAAGGAGAGAGAAACACCAATCTTCCCTTCCACATGTAAAGTTATGAAATAAACCATGTAATAAAACTGTTAAAGGTTTTGGGACATAGAAATTTAATCCACAGTCTTTACTGGCCCTGTTTACAAGTATGGTATTCTGCTACAGGAATCAGCTCAGTGTTTGAGTGTAGGGCAAGCGCAGGTAGTACCTGTCCATTACAGTAAAAAGGCTGAGTGAGCATCTCTGCATCATGGGTGTATTGGGGTATTACTCAAAGAGGGCAGAGTTAAGTTCATGTGAGCATTTACCTTAACTCTGTATCTCCTGGTTGCTGAATTTGACATTTTAGAAAGGCACAAGCTATCACTGGGCAACTTTAACTCTGCGTTAACAAAGCTTTTTGCCATTTAATATCGTAGGGTTCGAAGGGAGCCAGCATAGGAGGGAAACAGTAGCCACCATAGGGTATGGGAAGGGAACACTGGAGTGGATCAGCAGACTCCAAAAGGGGTGCGAGGAAAGCCACTAGAAAGTGAGGTAAACAGAACATAGAGTTCTACCACATTTCCAGTAGTATACTTCTAACCCTGCCCAACACCTTCAGTGTAATTAGCTCTACCAGCGTGATTGTGACATTCTGCTTTATCTTGTTCAAAGAGCTGCATTGAACTAGAGAGATCTGAGTGCACTTTTTTTACTGTTTGTTGTTGTTGTTGTTTAACAAATAATTAATAGGCCAGGAAATAAAATTAAAAGCTGTTATGTGAGATTATAGTTGAAACAACCATAAATTCCAAAAGGTCCACTGCTTGTGATATCATTTGAAAGGTACTAATTATTTCAAGCTGATTCCTCCTCCACCATCCAACATAAATGTTTATCTTTAATAGAACAAGCTTTTGAAGATGTTATTTCTTATGGATTTGCTTTTATTAAATTGTTCTCTAACAGAGCAGGAAGAGGCAATTGAGAAGCTGTAAGTTTTGCTGTATATTTTTCTGAACTACAGATACCTGACAGTGTAGATTTATTTTGGAAACCATTGCTTCAGTTTAACAAGACTTGTTCAATTTGAGCTGTTGATGGGACGACCTCAAAAAATAGTCAGTTGGCTATTGATCCCTTTTAGCCTCAGCATAGGCATAACTCCCACTGAAATCATTGAGAGCTGAGCATACTTTAGATCAGGGTTGAACTGGTCAACAAATCTGGACTGAAAATTTCACAAGACCAAGCTCTCTTTTGAGATGGCCAGTATTTTCTGCTCCTAGATGGGCAGGAAACACAGTGAGAGAAAGCCTTTCTGCACTTCTTTCTTTAGCCATACTCAAAAATGAAAAATAACAAGGAAGCAAGATTTCAAACTTATGAAAAAAATTGGTTCAGGGTTGGCTCTTGATCTTAACTGAACATATCTCTGAATTCAGACATACTCTTCTTTCACTCCTTGATCCACATTTACACTATTAATGTAGTTTCCAAGGTGAATAGTATACATACATAGAGACAGGCTTGATCTCCTGCTCAGTGTTTGAGCTTCATAGCTAGTCTCTGTTCTATAATGGGCCAAACCAAAACATCAGTTCTAGACACACTTGGTGGAAGATCAGCGCCATATTTTGTGGGCTTGTTCCGATCTGCAGAAGAAATGCATATGATCCTTCTACAGTTTGTAATGTTCTGTATGTAAAATTCTCTACATATTGTTCATATATTTAAAAATTCTTGATAAGGGGCTTGTTGGCCTACTTCAGAGTTCTTCACCATTGAGCCTGTATAATTATGTCCCAGGTAGGA
This sequence comes from Dermochelys coriacea, assembly GCF_009764565.3. NCBI lineage: Eukaryota > Metazoa > Chordata > Testudines > Dermochelyidae > Dermochelys > Dermochelys coriacea. The sequence goes on along the minus strand of NC_050068.2, from coordinate 237,723,803 downwards.
GTTCTCTAAGAGCATTGGAAATGTTTGAGAAACTCTGAATATAAAGATTTCAGAGTAGCAGCCGTGTTAGTCTGTATCCACAAAAAGAAACGGAGGACTTAGACTCCAAGGTGCCACAAATCCTCCTTTTCTTTTTTCTGAATATAAAGATATTCACCCTACACCAGAAGTTAGGGAGATTATAGTCTATTTAGTCACCGTTAATTACTCTGTGAACTGGACCTGGAAATGTGTCTTGAATTAGTTTTTGCCTGCCTCAGAACATGACTTCCTGTTTCAAACTCTCTTTGCAATATCTCAGCAGCCACAATAGTTGTACTTCACCTCAGTGTAAAACACGCAATCACCAGCTCCAAGCAAAAAATAATTAAGAAAATCAGAGCTTTACAATACAGATTATTAAAACCTTTTTTAAACTAATGTTTACAGGTAGAAATGGGTGTTTGTGTGCATGCTAGAAACAGTCCTGGTTAGTACCTAGAGAGATCTCCATGGAATATCTAGGACGGTGTGGGAACTGGTGTTGATAATTCAGTATGTGACATTCTGCCCTCTGAATTGTTGTTGAATTCAGGCCTCAGTGCCATCCACCCTACAAATGGTTGCATTTACACACAGAGAAGTGATCCTTGTTTATAGATGGTAATTGATTTTGCAAAGTTTGTCAACCCTATTAGTATCATGGGATGAAAGGTGCTTTATTAATATGAATATAAATGTTAATATAATAAAGTCTGTAAATGAGCCCATCCAGGTTGATGACTTTAGGGGGTTTTCCGGCTGTGGTTTTCAACAGAGCCTAAAGGAAATTAGAGTTGGATGTCCCTTAGATACCTTTGAAAATCCCAGCCTCTGATGAGTAGGCTGCATTTATTTTGTGCCTGCATGGCAGTTTACTGAAGTGCTGAGTTCTGTAGGTCCTTCTGTGATAGCAGGAGCTAATGAAGCTGCTCTGTTTTAAAGAGCTTCTTAATCTATGTTAATACAGTGAAGATTATTATGGAAGCAATAATAATCACTGAGAAATTGATAATGACTAAAAATCAATCTCTGGCTTGTTAATTATAAAGCTTTTACTATAAAAAGAAATCATTTAACAACCGCAATTAACCAGTTAGGAAGAATTTTTATTAGAAACTCCATTTAATGGGTCTTGCAGTTTTTTAATGTAGTGGCTGGAACATAGTTATATTTTACTGTAAATCCCTTTTATATTTTGACAGTTGGAATCCAGGACCAAGTAAAGATTAACAGTTCTGAAATGTTCTGGTTCAGATTTCTGTTTAGTTTTAAAATAATTCAGTTTTGGTGCACAGCAGCATGCTAAGTCACATGGGAAGTTACTTGCCCCTCTCTGATTACTAGATGCCACCTAACAGCAGAGGTGAAGTGTTTTCCCTCTTATAGTACCTATTCTGAGGAGATCAGACCTCTTTGTGGCTCATCAGCCACTGAGAGGCAATGGCCTACTTAGTAGTGCTCAAGGGAGGCAAGATGGCATGTCATACTGCCGGTATCAGACTCAGCTAAGAGCACCAATCTCAGTCTAGTGGTGTACTCTATCATAAGATATGGCCAAGCCAGTAACAAATATGTGCTTCCAAAATACTGTACTAGTTATTGTGAACTCACAGACAGTCCCCTTCAGACCTTTTTAGCCCCTCATGCACCACCCAGACAAACGAGACTTCTTCTTCGAGTGGTGTCCCTGTTGGTGCTCCACTTTAGGTGTCATTGCACCTCTGCTTTCATGGTCAGAGGGTAGCAGTGCCCAGTTGGGTTGCACATGCGCAGTCCAGACACTTGGAACAAAAGATGGCAGACCAATTACCAGACCAATTACCAAACTCCTTAACGATTCTGACCTCCTACGTATACACAACAAAATAGGTGTTACAGCCAACAAGAGCAGAAACAGAGAACCTTGGGAGAGAGCAATCCACTCCCTTGACTATTACCACTCAGCCATCAACCTCTAGACAACAGATTTGAAGATCTGGGGCCAAGGGCCCAAGAACCCCATCTCTCTCAATGCTGGCACCACCTGCCACTGGCAAAATTTTTGGAGATTCTACTCAATCTGGCAGTTCATCACCATGGACGGATGGCTATTAGAAATCATCAGAACCGGTTACTCCATCCCCCTTACCTGCAAACCCCCTACCCACTCCCCTTTCCTGTCCCTCTTCAGGACCCCTCTCACAAACATCTACTGTGAGAAGAGGTGAACCATCTCATATCCCTAACAGTAGAACCCGTACCAACTGAGTACAGAGAGAAGAGGTTCTATTCCCACTATTTTCTCACCCAGAAAAAAACAGGAGGTTGGAGACCTATTCTCGACCTGTGGCAACTCAACAAGTTTGTAAAAACACAAAGTTTCAAAATGGTCACCCTAGGCACCATAATCTCGGCATTAGAGAGGGGAGACTGGTACTCAGCCCTCAACCTACAGGACATATATTTTCATATATCCATCCTTCGCATCGGAAATTTCTTCTGTTTACAATAGCACAGGACCACTTTCAGTACAAGGTTCTACCCTTCGGCCTTTCCACCTCACTGCAGGTGTTTTCCAAAGTACTCACCATAGTATCATATCACCTAGGCAGAGAGGGAATAATGATATTCCAATACCTGGATGACTGCCTCCTAAAAGCACCAACACTGCAGGCAGCCATAGATTCCAACCAATGTATGATACATCCATTTACCTCCTTAGGACTTCAAATAAACTTATAAAAGTCCACCCTAACACCTGTACAACATCTGAAATTCTTTGGAGTGGACCTCGATTCCCGCAAAGCAACTGCCTCCCTCCCAACAAAATGCTTTCTCACTGTAATTGCCTTAATCTTAACAGTGCGGAACAGCCCGCTGGTGTCTGCCAGAACTTGCTTACAACTAGTAGGCCACATGGCTGCCACAATCTTCATCATCCAACATGCAAAGCTACACATGTGGTGCCATCAAGCCTGGCTACGGACAAATTATGCCCCCACAGGCACAGCAAAAACAAACTCCTCACCATTCCCAATGCAGTCAAGGACTCCCTGCTATGGTGGACCAATCCAGAAAATATTTGCAAAGGCGTGCCTTTTCTACAGAATCCACCAGTGCTCACCATCACCACAGACGCATCCGTTCCTGGGGGGCACATCTACAGGTGCATTCTATACAGGCCTGCTGGTCTCCGGTGCAGTCCCAGCTTTATATCAACCTTCTGGAACTATGAGTGGTTCGAAGTGCCTGTTCCCATTTCCTACCACTAATCCAAAACAAAACTATACAAATCCTCATGGACAATGTAGCTACTATGTTCTACATAAACAGACAAGGGGGAGCATGGTCACACTCTCTATGTGCGGAATGGTGCATCAAACACAATGTCCATCTTATAGCTTCATACCTACCTGGCTGCCAGAACAACACAGCAGATGCCCTGAGCAGGAAGTTTTACCAAGACTACAAGTGGGAGCTGAACACACGGGTCATCCAAGATATTTTTCAGATGTGGCAGTTCCAAATGATAGACCCGTTCATCACCACAAAAAACTCCAAATGCCCCCAGTTCTGCTCCAGAGCAGGACTCAGTCAACCCTCTTTGGGCAACACCTTCCTCATCAAGTAGAATGCCCCCCTCCTGTACGCATTCCATCCCGCCCCACTCTTAGCCCGTGTACTCCACAAGATAAAACAAGATGGATCCAGAGTGATCCTCATAGATCCCACACGGACACAACAAATGTGCTACCTTTACCTTCTCCACATGTTGGTCTGTCCCCCACTCACGCTCCCGCCTTTGCCTTGGCTTCTATCACAGGATGCAGACCTCGTAGCCCATCGGGATCCCCAAAAACTTCATCTCAAAGCCTAGTTACTACATGGCTCTCGAGATCTGAAATGATATGCTCCACGGAAGTGCAAAACATATTATTAAACAGTCATAGGGCAACTACTTGACAGACATATGGACATAAGTGGAAACTATTTGAATTATGGTGCCACTGTAAACAGACTGCGCCTCAGTCTGTTGACTGATTCTCTATTTTCATACATCCCATCACTAAATGCTTCCTAAAGGGCCTCTCCAACTCCTATCTGGAAGTGAGAAGACCCGCTCCACCCTGGAACCTCAGCCTAGTTCTCCATGTCCTTATTGGGCCCCCTTTCGAGCCCATGGCTACAAGCACATTACTACAATAAATTACGTAGGGAAGTGGTGGAATCTCCAGCATTGGAGATTTTTAAGGTTGGATAAACACCTGCCAGGGATGGTCTAGATAATATTTAGTCCTGCCTTGAGTGCAGGGGACTGGACTATATGATCTCTCAAGGTCCCTTCCAGTTCTATGGTTCTACACCTCTCTATGAAGGTTGCGTTTCTGGTGGCCATCATATCTGCCAGATGGATTGGAGAACTAGCTGCTCTCATGACAGACCCAGCCTATGGGATTTTTTTTAAAAAAGATTAAAGTATCTCTCAGACCCCACCCCAAGTTTCTGCCTAAGATGGGTTCATCCTCCCACCTTAACCAACCTATATACTTACCTACATTTTTTCCAAAACCATATATTGACAGTAAACAATCCAGACTACATTCCTTGGACGTCCACAGGGCTCTCGCCTTTTATAGCAATAGAACAAAATATTTTCGCAAGTCTCCAAAATTATTTGTATCCATCACCGAACAATCTAAAGGGCACACCATTTCCAGACAACACCTATCCAAATGGATATCCAAATGTATCAAACTCTGTTACCTGCAGTACAAATGACAACCCGCTACGGGGAACCGTACACATTCTACTAAGAGACTCTCAACCTCCATAGCTTTTCTTAACAACATCCCTCTTGCAGAAATCTCTAGGACCACAACCTGGACCTCACCGCACACTTTTACACAACACTATGCTTTACAACAACAAGCATCTTCCAATGCCCTGTTTGGTTACACATACTTTCATCTGCTATGATTTCTACTCTGAAGTCCCCACCTTCCTCCAGAGGGCACTGCTCTGAAGTCACCTAAAGGGAGAAAGTTACTCACTTTGTGCAGTAACGGAGGTTTTTCCAGATGTGTGTCCCTGTGGTTGCTCCACTACCCTCCCTCCTCCCCTCTGCTTCAACGTTCTATTAAACACAGACTCTGCAGTAGAGAAGGAAGTGGGGGAGCATTAGTCGCACAATGCTAGTTAACTACCTGAAGCAGCACAAGACAGGGACTGCACATGTGCGACCCAACTGGGCACTGCCACCTTAAATCTCTGGCTATGAGTGCCGGGGCACAAGGACACCTAAAATGGAGCACCTGCAGGGACACACATCTCGAAGAACCTCCGTTACTGCACAAGGTGAGTAACTTTCTCTTCTGTGATAAATGATTATTCAAATCAGAAATCACATGTATTAGGGTCTTCCAGCTCCAGAGAGCCAGTCACTCACCCCAGGTGAGAGTGTACTTCAGCTCTTACCCAAAACCCACGCTGGTAGCCAATCCTTTAGTAAACTAAAACTAACAACTCTCTTCTCTTTTGTTTTATATTAATAAATTATTAAGAGGTTAAAATTAATCATATACATTACAATTGATTTCAGAGTTTGTAGATTGGGTTACCACCTTTAAAATGCAAAAAAAAAAAAAAAACAAGCACCCCTCCCACAAGGTAAGCCTTCCACAATCCCAACCACAAGACAACTCTTCAACCTCCCCGCACCTTCAACAGCCACTTACCGTATCTAGAGAGAGAACACATATAGATAAGGTTGATAACATCAGAGGTCTCCTCACTCCCGCGTGACTCTAACCCCCTCTCACAGACGCATGGTTTGCTTGTGTGTTGGTGCACAGACAGCTGCTGTATTTTCAACAGTTTTGATCTGTTATTGCTTAAACTGTGGAAGTGGGAACACTGCAGAATCTTTAGCTAGACACAGAAACTTTTAACATTAGATAGCCCAGTGTATTGTGATGATAATGCAAATCATTAGACCCACATAAAAAAAATTATAAAAAAAAAATGGCAGATTAAATTATTTTTCTGGCAACTGGCAAATCCATAAAAAACTGGCCAGACTGGTCAAATACTGGCAAGTGGTAACCTTATCTGTAGATAAGGATAATAGCAATGGTGTTAAATCTGCTAGCTTGTAATAAGTCTCTCTGGTTCATCCCAAATACTGAGATACTCAATGCATTGTTCAAAGCTTCCCTTTTGTTAGAAATCACAATCCAGAGATGTGGAGCAGAAAAGAGGCAAGGAGGTGATGTCTCTGTCTCAAATTTATACCTTCAGTCCATGTGCATAGAAGAATATTGGCTCAAACATGGAGCTATGCATCACATGGTCTACGTGCCCAGCTGAGTTACTCCGCCTCCATTGTCCATATGCTTTTAGGGGCATCTGGAGGGGCCCACTGGAAGAGTTGGTTCTCCTTAATGGCCCATCAACACATGGCTGACTGGTCCTGGTAAATCTGTCTTGTGGGTCTTACCCAGGAACACATGTTTAGTAACAAGCATACAATAAAATTTCATAACTTCGTATACAGTGATACACATTTCAACAGCATAATAATACTCAGCAGATTATTACTTTTCCAATGATACCTTACAAGTCATGCTTTGTACAAGATTTATCACAACTGTGTAACACTGGTGATAACACTAGTGCAGATCTCCTTTTTTATATAGCATCACAGGCAGCTTAGCCATCTGTGCCATTGAAAACATAGAGGAAGGATGAACAGGCCTCAGCAGAGAACAGGAAGGAATCAGGTTACCAGTCATCCCAGAAAACAACAAAAATATGACAGGTCCAAAGATTGGGTGTGCAGAGGCTCAGCTTGGGGGTCCAGTGTGTGTGGAAGCATGTGACTTAATAAGAGCACTGATATCAGTATAGCAGACGATTATTTTTAAAGCTCTGAAAAATGTTTGCAACAAAACATCAAAAGAATGAATTATTCATAGCATTATTATATATTTATTTATTTACTTACTTTGTTGTTACATAGATTCAACTGGATTCATTACAAATTCAAAGCTCAGTCCAGGTTCACTAAAGTGCATACTTTTTTTTTTTTGAATCACATCTCAGTTCATTTTCAAACTAAATTGTATTGATTTATAGCATTTATCTTGGAAAATTTGGGTTTTCACATGGAATTTGTGTAAAACAAGGTGAAACTCAATGATGATGACTTTGTGGGGGTTGATTAAAAACTCAGCCCCGGACAAAAAACTAAGCTGTGGGAGCCTAAGTGGATTTAAACCATAAAAAGGCCAGAATGGGAACTAAAACTGCTAAATTTCACATTGCTCTAATTATTTTGGATTAGAGATATGCAATGGGTGAGTGATTGGATCTTTATTTAGATATGGAACTGAATTTAAGTTTTGGTGATGTTTGGATATGAGGTTTTTGGGGTGTTCTAAATGGGTCAATGTGGACTTGCTGCAAAGAGATGAGAATTTGTTGGAGAGTTTGTATGCATACCTCCTCTTTCCCATATATTAGAGGTGAGGTATTCAGATCCAAGGTTTGGACCCACTGAGGTTTTAGGCTGCCGTGTTCTTAGATGGAAGCTGGCTTTATTGTACAGTAAATTTTTCTGAATAAGTTCTAGATTTGATTAGTGGCATACCCTCAACATTCCCAAAGTCCTTGGTCTAGCTACAAAGTTTCAGGGAATCCTAATTGGAATATACTCCTCTCTACATTCCAACGTGGTTGCAGGCTGCACTTTTCTGGTATCACCAGAGCAACTTCACAGTGCTGTGTCTGCAAAATCAGATGCCCAAGTTTGAAAGGCTGGAGTGCAGGCACTCTTGGATTCTGGCTTGAACTGTTCGCCCAGTTCTGCTACATATGTAATCTAGAATCTAGTAGTTAGTTTCTATTTTAAGACATTTGGGTGCTTTGGTGGTTCTTGTAACACTACTGAATTTTGCAGTTTAGGTCCTTGTCTAATTTCAAGTCTTAGAAATTCTGTGAAAATGTCAATGCAATAGTTGTTTAAATTAAGCCAGGAAAAATTGGACTGGGATTATTCTTCTCCGGGGCTTCACGCTTAATAGGGGAAGAGTTGTTGTATCACAGCACCTAGACAAAGAGGAATTCCACAATATGAAGCAAGAGCTCAATTCATAAAAAATCATGTGTACTTTATCTAAGATTTCCAGATGCTTTATGACTCATTAAATTTTTCTTTTGGAGCAGCTAGTCACTTTTATTTACCCAAGGGATCTGTGTAAGGAATTGGTGTAAGTGTCAGAATTTAGTTTACTGATAAAGAAATGGATGAGAGAATCTGAGATTCCTACAGAAAAAGAAATTGCAAAATGTGTGTAGGAATCTGATTAAGAAAGCTAAAGCTAATGCTAACTGGATTCTTGCTTATCTGTAGGAGCTATGTGAAATGTTTTCAGTGAAACAGGAAACTGCATTAAACATGCATAGGTTTAGGTTTCATTTACAGCATAAAATTCACATCAGGTCTGGCAAAAGGCTTATGAACCGCTCAAGTAAATCTAGGCCCATGTTATTTATAATGATTGATTAATTTTTTCTAGCAAAAAATCAAAGAACAAAATAACGCAATGAACAAGATATTTAAATACAACAATTATTACTGACTTCAAAACACAGGGATGCAAGTACATACATCTATTGCTGTGAACTTTTAATTTGTTTTGTTCTTTTTAAAAAGTATAGAAAAGTGGCAGTGAATGACTATGGATCTGGCTGTACTAGTTACAAAACTAACAGAAAAAATATTTTAATAATTAGATGCATGAGCGATGTTATACAAAGATTGTATTAATGCATCCATATTTCAATGTATTTTCCTGGAGTTAGAACACATTTCTGGATACAAAGATCTATTTCACTCCAAACTTAAAAATATTAAAATCAGTAGATGGATTAAATCTTCCAGGAAGCATTAAGAAACATGTATTTATGTGTCTGTTCACTAGGAAAATATTCAATACTCTGAAAATGGAAATGTACCAGTTTATTCAAAATGGCTGAAAGAATGAGAAACACAGATTTACTGAGACCACTTTCGAGCTAATCTGAGCTAGTTGGTGGTTTCATGGCATGTTTTTAGTTTCAGGTGGGTCTAATGTGAAATCAAATGCAACTTGATGGTTTTCTATTAGAATTTACAGTTTATTTGCGTCTGAAAATGGAGCCAACACAGAACAAAAGTTAAGACTGAGTTCACACAAAACACCTTAGAAATAAAAATACAGAGTTTCATATACAGCTCTACTCACTTTGTTCTAGTCTATATAACTTAGTGTATTGGATGCTGTATGAAATATAATCCTCATTTATACTGAAACTGCTCTCCTTTCAAGAATATGGTTCAGTTACTACATGGTGTCATGGCTTCTCTTTTACAGTCCTCCATAGTTATTAGTTTTCATTACTGTTACTCCATTGGGTACTGGATAGATTTGTACAATTATCAGTCTTAGACCACCCAGTATCTTGGGTAATTTACTCCAAATTGTGACTCGTTTGGTAGATCCTTATCTGGTGTAAATATGTTTTAATGGAGATACACTATTCAGACAAGGTGAGGATGTGGTCCTTTCAGCTGTCCTGCCCTTAGAATAATAGAAACTCTACTTGGATTAACAGATTCAAATCATTACCCTCAACCTCTTAGAGAGCCAGGACATTCTAGAAGTCCATAGGAAACTAATATAAGTACTTAGATATCACAGTTACAAGTGCCTGAGATAAATAATATAGTTAAACAAATACTAGCAATTGGCAAATCTCAAAAGTTTAAAAGGTTCTGTTAATATAAATATCCAGTAGTTCAGTGTAATGACAAAACTATTTGAACCTCTGCTTTACAAACTAGGAAGAAGTCTTATAAGAAAAGTTTTCTTCCTGCTGTTTCACCGCATCAGATTCTAGTTATCCATGATTTAAAAATATAAAAAAGTGAAAACACAGCAGTAAAGATGATACCTCTGATTGTCCTCTCATTTACAGCAGTTTTACACCATTATAATGGCATTGATTGTTACTCCTGATTTACACTAGTATGAGTGAGATGACACTAAAGCCCAATGTTTGTACATTTCTCCTCAGAATGATGCTCCAGAGTAAGCATTCAGACAGCATGGTGGTTGTGATGAATTTGGAGCTCCTCTGCGATCATTTGTCAATCACTTGGGTATTGGTATATTTACTGTATGAATATATTGGTTAAACTCAACAGGAATCTGTATGGAAAAACAGGCAAGAAGTAAATTATGGCTCAGGAGATGCACTTCTCATGAAACACTGGAGGAGCAGTAAAAGGACAATGCCAGCACTTACTAGCTTGGATTTTTGCCTCTCTCTCCAGCAGACGTATAAAAACAGTTTGGACCAAGATAGGAAAAGGCCCATGAACAGTGAAGAACAAAAAAACTCTAGCAGGATTAAAAACAGACCCTGTCTCCAAAGGGGGAAGGAATAGTTTGGGAGAACCAGACTGAGACAAAGGATCATGCTGGAGGTGTCTGAAGAGGTTAGGCCTGCCTATGCTACCGCCAGGGGAGGCTAAGCTTATAGGTAAGATAAAGATGCAGGAAGACTGTTTTTAAAATCCTTTTTTTCTTTAATCCCCCATTGCGAATGCAAAATAAACAGTATTTGGGTTTGAAGAGGCTGTTTTGTTACTCTATACCACCGGTCACACTTCCAAAGGGAAGAACTGAGGGTGCCTGAATTCTGACCCTGCTGGTCTGTCTGAACTGTGGATACTCAGGGTACAATATTCCAGGTCCTGGCCTAAGAGCAGGAGAACTATGAAATTCCAACCTGGGGTAGGAAAAGGCATGAAGCCTAGTACCTGAGGAGGGACTCTCAGAGAGATAAGGAAGGGAGCAAAGGTGCAGCTAGCCCAGCAATAGGGGATATGTCTACATTTGAGCTTGGACATGTGATTCCCAGCTCATGTAGACATAACTGTGCTGGCTCAGTTTAAGCTAATGTCTAAAAATAGCTGTGTCTGTAACAACGCAGGTGGCTTGGGCTAGTCACCCAAGTACTTACTCAGGAGGTCGAGCACGATTGTACTCTGAGTGACTAGCTGAAGCCACCATCCATGCCACTATGGACACACTGCCATTTTTAGGTGCTAGCTCAAACAGAGCCAGTGTGGATATGTTATGCAAGCTGGGAATCGCACCTCCCAGCTCAAATCTAGATATACCCTCAGAGTACTGAATGATCGTGTGTGAGAAAGAAGTTCACTATGCCTTGCAGCAAGGAATACTACCCTGTTAATGTGCTGGGGCAAGCCTGGGTGAATCCAACAGCCCATGCTTTGGAATGGTTCCTCTGGGGTAGATTTCACAGATGCCACAGTCAAGGAGAGGAAGCGAGAAAGGATGGTCCAACGGTTAAAATGCTAGCCTAGAAGACTCATGTTCAATTCCCTGCTCTACCACAGATTCTTGGGTGACCTCAGGCAAGTTTCTTAGGGACTGTGTACATGGGGAAATTTATTGGCATAGTTATACTGGTATAACTCTCCATGTGGATATTCCTATTCTGGTGTAATAGTGTCCACATCATGAGTTATATTAGTAAATTTCCCCTTATAGACAAGCACCTAGTCTCGCTTAGCTCCCATCTGTTCAATGGGAATAATAGCATTTCCCTATATCAGAGAGGTGTTGAGGATAAATACAACAAAGACTGTGAAGCACTCAGGTTCTACAGTCCTGGGGGCTAAGTACTTCTGATAGACAGGAGACGAAAACTTTCTCTGCCTCAACTACAGTCATGACACATGCCCCTCTGCTGTGTACATCGGCCAAGCTGGACAGTCCCTACATAAAAGGATAAATGGACACAAATCAGATATTAGGAATGGTGATATACAAAAACCTGTAGGAGAACACTTCAATCTCGCTGGACACACAATAGCAGACTCATAATCTAAGTCATGCAGAACGCAATGCCATTCACAGCCTCAGAAACAACCCTGATATTGTAATCAAAGAGTCTGATAAAGGAGGTGCTGTTGTCCTCATGAACAGATCTGACTACCAAAAGGAGACTGCCAGACAACTCTCCAATACCAAATTCTACAGGCCACTTTCCTCGGATCCCATTGAGGAATACACTAAGAAACTGCACCATCTACTCAGGACACTCCCTACACTAACACCGGAACACATCAACATACCCTTAGAGCCCTGACCGGGATTATTCTATCTACTACCCAAGATCCACAAACCCAGAAACCCTGGACGCCCCATCATCTCGGGCATTGGTACTCTCGCTGAAGGACTCTCCGGATATTTGGACTCTCTACTCAGACCCTACACCACCAGCACTCCCAGCTATCGCCATGACACCACTGTTTTCCTGAGAAAACTACAATGCATTGGTGATCTTCCAGAAAACACAGTCCTAGCCACCATGGATGGTGATGTAGAGGCTCTCTATACAAATGTCCCACACGCAGATGGAATACAAGCTGTCAGGAACAGCATCCCTGATGATGCCACAGCACAACTGGTTGCTGAGCTCTGTAACTTTATCCTCACGCAAAATTATTTCACATTTGGTGACAATATATACCTCCAGATCAGTGGCAATGCTAGGGGCACCCGCATGGCCCCACAATATGCCAACATTTTTATGGCTGACCTGGAACAACGCTTCCTCAGCACTCGTCCACTCATGCCCCTTCTCTACCTATGTTACATTGATGACAGCTTCATCATCTGGACCCATGGGAAGGAAACCCTGGAAGAATTCCACCATGATTTCAACAACTTCTACCCCACCATCAACCTCAGCCTGGACCAATCTATATGGGAAGTCCACTTCCTAGACACCACAGTGCAAATAAATGATGGTCATGTTAACACCACCCTGTACTCAAAAAGAAAAGGAGTACTTGTGGCACCTTAGAGACTAACAAATTTACCACCCTATACTGAAAACCCACCCATCGCTATGCCTACCTTCATGCCTCCAGCTTCTACCCTGGACACACCAGATGATCCATTGTCTACAGCCAAGCGCTGAGGTACAACCGCATTTGCTCCAACCCCTCAGACAGAGACCAACACCTACAAGATCATCACCAAGCATTCTCAAGACTACCATACCCACAAGAGGAAATAAGGAAACAGATCAACAGAGCCAGACGTGTACCCAGAAGCCTCCTGCTGCAAGACAAGCCCAAGAAAGAAACCAACAGAACTCCCCTGGCCATCACATACAGTCCTCAGTTAAAACCTCTCCAACGCATCATCCTGATCTACAACCCATCCTGGACAACAATCCCTCACTTTCACAGGCCTTGGGAGGCAGGCCAGTCCTCGGCCACAGACAACTTGCCAACCTGAAGCTTATTCTCACCAGCAACTACATACCGCACCATAGTAACTCTAACTCAGGAACCAATTCATGCAACAAACCTCGATGCCAACTCTGCCCATATATCTACACCATCACAGGACCTAACCGGATCAACCACACCATCACTGGTTCATTCACCTGCACGTTCACCAATGTAATATACGCTATCATGTGCCAGCAATGCCCCTCTGCTATGTACATTGGCCAAACTGGACAGTCCTTAGGTAAAAGGATAAATGGACACAAATCAGATATTAGGAATGGCAATATACAAAAACCTGTAGGACAACAATTCAATCTCGCTGGACACACAATAGCAGATTTAAAGATAGCCATCCTGCAGCAAACAAACTTCAGGACCAGACTTCAAAGAGAAACTGCTGAGCTTCAGTTAACTTGCAAATTTGACACCATCAGCTCAGGATTAAACAAAGACTGAATGGCTAGCCAACTACAAAAGCAGTTTCTCCTCCCTTGGTGTTCACACCTCAACTGCTAGAAGAGGGCCTCATCCTCCCTGATTGAACTAACCTCGTTATCCCTAGCCTGATTCTTGCTTGCATATTTATACCTACCTCTGGAAATTTCCACTACATGCACCCAACGAAGTGGGTATTCACCCACAAAAGCTCATGCTCCAATACATTTGTTAGTCTATAAGGTGCCACAGGACTCTTTGCCACTTTTATGATGCAATCAGTTGTTCTTGCATCAAATCTTCTGATACCAGTGCATTTCCCTACTCCCCCAGGTCATTTCATATGACTTGATCTGGATTGCTCCTTTTTTCACAGTTTTTGGTGCAGGGATGGTTTAGTCCCATCTCTATTTCCATGTAATACACAACAGTGGTGCTGGGTAGGGAGGGAGAGTATCCATAAGGAACAGACAAAAGAGGAGAATGCACTACAACAGAGGTATGTATTGGTAACTGAAAGTGTCTTCAGCAGTTTTAGATGTAGTTGTGGAAAGTTTCACAAAGGAACTCCAGTAATTGAAATTGCATATGTTCAGAAGAGATACCATAGACCACAGAGATAACACTGTATATCCCTGGGGCCCTGGCTGAACAGGCCACTAGCAAACAGATCCAAAAGATAGTGATTACCACCATTCTCGGATGAGGGCTCCTCTGACAGGAACAGTATTGAAAGAAAGGAAAGAGATTGCTTCCTTTTATGAGGTGAGACATCAGCTCAGAGCCTCTGCAGTTGAGGGGCAAGAGGGAGAAACAACAAGGAAAGTTAGAAGGAAAAAGGAAATGGACTGCAGCATAGAGAAAGGGACAGAGTCAGCTTATTAAACTTTCATGTAGAGTACTCCCAAAAACAAAGAGACGTTTTTTTATTTCTGTTTGCCAGGCCCCACTATGACTTCATAACTGATATTCATATGATTCACAATTTTCAACAGTTTTAAAGTTGGAGAGGTGAGTTCTGTGCAGGGCTGAGCAGGAGGTGGAAATCAGCTACAATCATGTTCCAGACAGCATCATGATTTTGGAGAAAACATTTGTATTGCAGTGTCCACTTGCATTGCATTATTGACATTATAATTTCACATCATGTATTCCAGAAGCCTGTCAGTAGCAAGCATGCATTTTGGGACACCATCTCTGGAGCATGTGTAGAAGGATTTTGGGTTCATATCTGCCAAACTTTGTGTTCAGCAGTAGAACTTTGAACTTATTTTTCCACCCATTCCTAGTTCTGTGATGGTGACTATTTCCAAGGTCTGAAATCAACTTTAGTAAATACTATTCACTAGCCACTAACCACTTGAAATCCAAAAATGTTAATCCTTGACTGGCAGTCCCTTAATATACACATTTATATGCCTTTTATGGATGATATTTCAGTCTTGCAAAGAAAGACAACCTACTGAAGCACCTTAAAGTGCAATTCAAGTTTGAAAAGTGAGTCTATAAAAATGGCATTGTGACAATTCCATTTTTGTTCCAGTGATGCCAGAGAAAATTTGTACTGTTGACAATGAAAATATTTTTTTTTCTAACTGCCAACTTTGCAAACTCAGCCTGGGATTGGAATGTGAAGGTGGGTTCTTTCTGGCTCATGCATCATCACCACTAATAAAGATTCTGCTGTTCACATTTTATACTGTTATTCCTGTGCAACACCGTTGTTTTCCAATTGTGATATCAGTTACATCTCGCATTGGGGTTGCCCACATTAATTGCAAGGAGACTTGGCCTTGTACTTTATGTTGACAACATAAAGGTAACTTCCTGCTGTAAAAGACATTGTCATAATTTTCACATCTGTGCAAATTTTGAGACCATCACCAGATTTTCTCCTAATTTTAATGTTTAGGACTTTACTAAAATCATTTTCTTTTTTTCAAATAAATATTTATATTGGAGCAAAATGAATATGAGGTCAACCAAGTGTTTGGGTGGACCTCAGTTTTTGAAGTCGAGGCTAGATTCAGATAAGCATCCAAAAATGCAAATGCTTATACTAACTATTAGAACTTTCTTAGGGCAGTTTGTACATGTGTTGGTCAGTACTTACCGATATGAGCAGACCCATTTACTTCATTAGGAGTACTCATGTGAGTAAGTGCTAGCCAATGTGAAGGGCCTGGATAATCAGACCTTTAATCTTCAAAATTGGGTATCCCATATCTGGGAGAGAGGAACACGTGAGGAAGATGATCAAGCAAGTGTATGGCTATAATGCTGCAGCCCAGATCTGAAACAGGGAGGAGAGATTAGGAGGGGAATGGGAAAGCAGGGGATCTTCTCTAATGGTATAATCCAGATCAGTGTTGCAGGGCAGAGGAAGGAGATGGAAAAGCAGCATCCACATGCTGTAGAACAGGTCCAAATGCCCTTCAATTAACTGTTCTTTCCCTCCTTTCTTCAAATTTTTTATTTAGTTCCTTCATAATCTATTACTTTGGAGCAGGACTTTCTCTGCACATTTCTCTATAATGCACCAAATATATTTTAAGAACTGTATAAATAATGTGTCTTCTCTTTGCCTCGCTATTTTTATTGTTTCTATAAAAATGAAAATTCCATTTAAATTCAGTACTATGCTGGAACTCACCCCCTGCTGGGGAAACTGAGAGCTAGGGCTGACAGCTCCTGCTCATGTTGAGCTCTGCATATAATCTCTTTAAATAGAGATATGGAGAAGTGGACTTATTTCTAAACTGTTTCAGAGACAGACAGAGAGAGGAAAAGCATCTTGAAATGTTAATGATGGAAACTGTGGCACAGATTAGATGGAGGAAGATTTGAATTTCCCTCTTTTTCTTTTGACCCGATGAAATACTATCATACGCTGTAGCAGAGTTTATTTTGTTTATTTAGGAGTATTAGCCCTAGCATTCTGGCCAAGTGGGAAGTTACAATCTACCTCACAATCTATCTCACAAGTTACAGCAAAATTGTGGCATTTAGGCATAGTGTTGGATAAAGGGCACTACTGAGCAGAACTGTCCCAGTGAGACCAAGAGACAGCATGATCCCAAAGTTGCCCAGGACACACAGAATGCCCACTATTACATCCCTCTGGGATTTCTCTTGCATATTCGAGTGGATATGGTATTTCTTTTTTCAGCTATAAACTGTTGCATAATGTTGTTGTGCATTGTTAAATGGCTTCCAATTTCCACATAACTGCATTACAGGACAAGGGGAAGTGTTTTCAATGTATGCAGTTCATGAAAAGTTTCATTGTTAATTTCAAGATCCCAAGCTAATCTATAAAAGTGCCAGTCAAATTTATATAATTTTCTATCTATATTATAAATGCCAGTTTGGTTAATTATAAGAGGTTGTTTTAAGAATGTACATTTATATTTAGATTGTAATTTGTGTGTATACTGAAAACACACAATTAGTACAAAAAATGTCCTAAGCTTTATTTTTATATACTGTAGCATTTGTTTCACTGGCACTCGTTTTTTCAGTGTGCTCATAAATAACTTTTGTCCTGTTACAACATATTATATGCAACTGTACATTAGAAAAATAGACAGATTGCGGTGAAGTATTAACTCTGGAATTCCAAGAGTTACCATCCATGAACATGTTTGTTTGTTTAAAATCAATATTTTTATTTTGATCAAACACTGAAGAAATTCTTTGCCCTTACTATAATGCTGAGGATGGGAAATTTTGAGCTAAACTAAGCCCTGAATGCTTTTTAAAGACACACTATTCCATATTTAGGTATGAGGGAGAGGTTGTTTTGAAATTATTATGGTCAGCATTTTATATACACTGAATATGGATTCTAAAAATATCTCACTCCTCCTTTCCCCTTGTTAAAGTTTCAATGGGTTTATAACCATCTGTTTTTAAGACAATAAGAAAATAAGAGATGCATTTTTGTAGTGGTCTGGAAAAACCAACTCTCAATTATTTTAATTACTCTCCTTCACAGGCTGAAGATCTGTGCAATAAAAATATTCATTTCATTTACCAAAGTAAAGCTAAGATTTCTCTCCATTTTAACAGGATAGAATTGCTAAAGCACTGGACAGTCTGTAGCAATAATATGGTGATCCACTAGGGGGCATGGGAGGTCTTAATTTAACACAAAACCTGAGAATAAAGACACAAGAGAATTTTGTATTTTTAATAAAATAAAACTTTTCTTTGTAGATTTACTTCCCATTTAAATGAAGCACTTAGCTGTGAACTTCTGGAAAAGGGTAAAAGCTCTTAATATAGTGACTCTGGGGAAACACAATAATCATAATTGATTCATATGGTAAAGATGGACAAACTGATCTAGATGAACTAGGAACTGGCTCAGACCTTTTCCCAAAACTCATTCTAAAAGCAGACACAACTATTTCTGTAAGTTTGAAATGATTGGGTGGTGGTGTTATGCTGTTGTGATATACAGGAATAATGATAATAGACCAAATTTTATTTTTTGGTCCCTGCCACCTGGTATGTGTCAGGATTACAAAAGTTTATGCCATTCCAGTGGCTGTGATTACAAGTGTAACTTTATTTGTTGCATGCTTATTGTATTCGACACCCAGTTTCCAGGGAAATACCCAAATAAGTTGAAAGATGCAATTTGTGCTACTTTTCCAGCCCAACTGGAATTAGTAAGTGCTGAGTAGAAATACACTCAGATGAAGACCCTCTGAAATTTGGGGACAGGGAGTTGAAATCTGGATGTGAATTTTGCAGCTCAAGCCCATCTCTGAGCTTGAGATTTTCCTAAATGGTGTTTATATGAAATTTGCAGCCCAGAACATTGAAAAGGTTTGGATTAGACCAGTACAGAACTCAGAATTTTCGTTTTGCAGGGCTTAGGGGCTGATCCAAAGCCTATTGACTGAAATCAGTGGAAGCCTTTCATTTTTCATACCAATGGGATTCTTTCCATTTACTTCAATGGACTTTCTATCAGGTCCAGTGCGAACATTTTTCTGTCCATTTTGGTTTGCATGGTGAGTTTTGGTTTCCACGGGTTTGTGCCCCTAGGTTTCCATTTAAATTTGGGATTCAAATGGACCCAAACCTCAGAGCAAAACTCAAGCTCCAGTCAACAAGTTGTGCATGCTGCTAAGCCGCAACCAGGCAAGACCACAGAGTTTCCCAAGGTGACTTCAATCTAAAGCCACAGTCTCAGGGTTTATTTGAAACTCAGTCCAATGTGGAAAAGACCACAATTTACAGAAAAGAGATGACTTTGGATCCAAACCCCACTGAAGTCAATTTAAAACCTTCCAATGATTTAAATGAATCAGTGCTTAAATTATCTTCAGTGACTGATATTTTTCAATCATTAACACTTATTGTATCAGTGGATAATTAATGTATTATTGAATTAGTCAAATGGTTTGTTCTGTTATCCCCAAAGAGCAACAGGTATATCTCTTTATCAAGTTTTATTGTAATATAGCAAATAAATGCATCCCAGGCTCGATGAAAGCTTACAGTATAAAGCATGAAGTAAAATGTTCTTAGTATGATGTAGTTTGTAGATATCCAGATGTGTCATTGTGTACCAGATATTGTTTCATTTCTTTTATATCACAGCATGATTGAAAATGTAAATTCTAGGGAAGGGAAAATTTTAAGCAAAGCCAATATAAATATTGGACCAGTATGTAGGAAGCCAGAATGTCTAGAGAGTAAAAAGGTCATTTTGAAGAAAATGTGCAATATTTTCAGTTAATTCTACCAAAAGATGTGAATATTTTTAATTTTTAGAAGCACCTTTTTCTCTGTCTCACTTTGCTGTGGGAATGCTTTGCCACAATTAGTATATATGAGACAGAGGGAGCTGACACTGCCAATATAAAACATCTTTAGCAAAAAAGAAACATTCTGTTCTATCAGTGATGACATCACTTACTAAACCTGAAATTAAAAATCCAAGCAATGATTTCCAAAGAAGCCTAAGGGAGTTATGTGCACAACTACCATTGAAAGTCAGATCCATATACCAGGTATTTTGCATCCATTAACAGAGTCCTGTCAACTAGATTTAGATTCCAAATTTAGACTGAAAGCCAGTAGGAATTGGGTGCCTAATTCTGCTATATCCCTTTGAAAATTACAGCTCTAACCACTTCACTATCAACTGTTTATGCTGCTTGCTTACTCCTGCATTTCACTCTGTTGGGAAAATGGTAATTTATCTGTCAGTTTCACATTTGTTTCTAGCTGGTCTTATGTTCTCCTTCTTGTTCTCTTGTTTGTGGGTTGCAAACACGATAGGAAAATATTTAAATTCAAGAAACTTTCTTTTAATTGAATTTGGGTTGGTTTGTTTAAGTTAACATATGTATTCATATTAACTTTTTAAGGCGTTTCTTTTTAAACAAAATCTAAAATTAGAGCCCCAAATCAGTTAAAGTATCAGACATAGGCAATTGGTGATTTTTTTCTGTTTGTAAGATGTTTTATTTGTTCGAGTGTTCTGAAAAACAAACAGCCCCTATGAACTGTACCAAGAGTACAAGTTGTGTAACTAGCATATTCCAACCTCCAAATGCCTTTCATGTCAATATGAGAGATACCATCAGGCACTTTCAAAGCACCAACCTATTTATAAAGATACCATCAAAACCTGCCTGATGCAGCTGACTTATGAATCAATTATCTGGATTGCACCAAATGATATATCTGTTCTGAATTTTAGAGCCATATGTTTAGAGCAAAACCATAGCCAGATAGGCTATTCAGCATCACGACAAGGTTCTTATCTTCATGTATAGACCTGTCAAAAATAAAAATGAAAAAAAAAAAAAAACAACCCAAACCCTGACTGTAGGGCTTTTTCCCCAGAAACTACTGTTGTTTTTTAAGTTCATGACTATCCAGTTATTTATAGCTTGAGATAAAAGGAAAAAAGATCAATCAGTAACATACCTGGGATCAATGTTGATAGTGAACAGTAAATTTAATGTGGTTGAAAGCCGATGAAGGAGTTCAGTGAGGTTTGTATATGGGAAAACTTGGTGCCCTAAATGTTTGCATCATTTAACAACAACAAAAAAACCCCACTCTTTTGGTATAGAATTTACAAAGCCATTACGTGACGGCATAAACACATCTCTTTCGGATGTGGTATGAAACTTGAAGATTGTTGTGGACATTAAGGGCTGGTCTACAATGGGAACTTAGATTGGCATAGCTATGTCTCACAGGGGCATGAAAAATCCACACCCCTGTATGGTGTAGCTAGGCCAACCCTAACCCCCAGAAATAGACAGAGGAATTCTTCCACCTAGATACTGCTTCTTGGGGAGGTGAATTAACTATAGAAACAGGACAACCCCTTCTGTCATTGTAGAGAGCATCTCCACTGAAGTGCTACCATGGCACAGATGCTGTGCTGCAGCTGTGCCACTGAAGAATTTTAATTGTAGACATACCCTGAGATCCCATGGAACTTTTCACAGGAGTAGGTGTGTAACTGTCAAATCCTGCCTGTTCCAGATCAGGCAATTACATGCCTTTTACCCAAAATTCCCCCTGCAGTTCTAAGTGGATATGGCCCTGGTCTTCCATTCTCATCCTGTGTGACTGTGCTCTGGGAAGTAGCAGCTCTTTAATATAACACAAGAAGAGGCGGGTTTTCAGATGTAAATGAAGGACATTTGTAAAGCCCTTCAAGGTGGGTGTTATGTCAATTATTGTTTTTTGAATTGCAGTAGTGCCTACAGGCCCCAACCACGCCTGGGGTCCAGTTGTGCTAAGTGCTATATAAACCCACTGCAAGAGGTGGTTCCTGCCCTGAAGACTTGTCAGTCTAGACTGACAAGGTTGGGAACAAAAACTTGGGCACAGAGAGACTAAGTGATGTGCCTTGCCCAAGGTCTCACTGCCTCCGTTTCAATTTAATTTGTTTACTTCTCTGAGGAGATTGTGTTGAGCTATTGAATTAAGTATGAACATTTCCTGCACTCTCCTGGGTAGTCTAAGTTGTAACACAATGGCAACTAGAAAAGACAAACCTGGCACATCTTTCCAGCCCACAGGATACCACTCCTGTTACTTTCTAATAGCACAGAAGACGCATCTTGGCACCATATTTAATCAGTCAGAAAAACTGTCACTTTGCACAACATTACCAGTGCTCTTTTCTGGCATACAGATCACCTTGGAGGAAAACAAGAGATTGGCATAAATTGTTCACAACAGAAGCTGAAAACCTGCAAAGCTTTGTTTCATTGCAAACCCCTTTTGTCTAGTGTCACAGAGCTAGGCTGGAGTTCTCGTATATGGCAATGTAAATTCTCCAAAGTGAGAAGTAGTTCTGGGTGGATCAATTTTAGGGAGCCTGACCTGAGATACCTAAAAGTTCCAGACTTTCAGAGGGCAGATATTCAGTATTTTGAAAATAAGGTCCTTTTTAAAGGTGTTTCAAGTCTCAAGCTGGGTACCAAAACTCACAATCACTAGTCTTTCTGAAAACTTGGACTACAGAGTAGCTTTAGCTGGCTATCTGAATAGTTTGGTTATTGCCTCAAAGCGTTTGATTTTTATGAAAAAAGAAAAGGAGTACCGGTGGCACCTTAGAGACTAACAAATAGTGAGCTGTAGCTCACGAAAGCTTATGCTCTAATAAATTTGTTAGTCTCTAAGGTGCCACCGGTACTCCTTTTCTTTTTGCGAATACAGACTAACACGGCTGCTACTCTGAAACCTGTGATTTTTATGACTATCCATAGTATTTGGGGCAGAGGAGAGAGACTAACTGGCAGCAACCTGTAAATCCTAATGCTTTCTGCCGTTTTAATACACTACTGTTTATTTATCGTAAGATGGGACCCAGAAGTGTGAGGTTGTTGAAGTTGGGGTTTTGGGGTTGTTGAAATTGGATTAAAATGTGTGGCTTTGGCCTTCCTATCCTATATTATTTACTCAGTGCTCTTAATATACTTAAAACTGTATAAAATGCAGAGGAAGACACACTAAGCGACCCAGAGAGCTTGCAAACTAAGTCACACATGCAAGCCAGTCACTGTTTCTCATCTAATTTTGTCATTTCCTAGAAGCACCACTTTCAAGGGTGATTTTCTGGGGGAGAAAAAGCAACCTGAATTTGCTCACCCCAGGCAGGAACAGACTGCTGAGATTTGGAGGGATCTGTATTTATCCAAATCTGTTTTCCTCTATTAATCTGATCAATACACTTCTCAACCATGGGACATATAATTTCTGTTGGGGTGAAATTCAATCCTACCCAGAAGGAGTATCACAAAGTCTATGAACACTGCGGGCTTAAGCATAATTTCAAAACAGACCGGAAGTGGTGAATAGGTCTTGTACTGGGCCCTCTGTGCACAGGTTAATTCCAACCTTTGAGTAACTTGGTATCACTATGTGTCATAAAGGACAGGGATGTGGTACTGAATAGGTTTAATGCTTGATTTTCACAAGCCACTAAGTATCCAGAGCTCCTGTTGAGTCCATGGGAGCTCTGAGTGCTCAACAACTCCTCTGAAGTCTAGGCCCTTACGCATTACTGGATTTAAAGTATTAAATAGCATCAAGTGTAACAAATATTGACCTTGCCTCACCAAATATTTACCGTCTCATCTATTGCTGTATGCCTTCTTCATTAGGGTGATGTTAGCAGCTAGGATTTGCTAGTTGCACTAATTTTATAAATTGATACACTCAGCTATTTGTGTAAAGGCCTCCTTGGATTGATTTCTAGATGCTTATTTCACTCATTGTAAAAGTTTCTGTCTCCCTGTTAAAATGTCACTTTAGTTTTAGGTATTTCTAGTTTTGTGGTATGGTTTTGAGCCATGTTTATTTTATATGAACTCCTTGTCAAATCTGTAAGTCGTAATAATAAATATTTTCATACGCATGGCACTTTTCCTCTGAAAATGTCAAAGCTCTTTTTATAGATGGATATGTATTATTGTGCTCATTTTCCAGATAGTTCACTAAGGCACAGGAAG
Organism: Dermochelys coriacea; assembly: GCF_009764565.3. NCBI lineage: Eukaryota > Metazoa > Chordata > Testudines > Dermochelyidae > Dermochelys > Dermochelys coriacea. The sequence continues at coordinate 237,699,986 of NC_050068.2, read as the reverse complement.
GTAAGGGACTTAGGGTTACATATTCAAAAGTGCCTAAGTGATTTGGGAGCCTACATCCCATTTTCAAAAGTGATTTAGATACATAGGGGCATTAGTCACTTTTGAAAATGGTACTTAGGCCCCCTAGGGCAAGATTCCCAGCTGACTTAGGCATTGCAATTCCTAACTTTTCGGCACCCTGCCAACCAGTGGAATTCACAACTCCAGGTGAGGCATTCAGATACCCTATACTATGCATGGGGAGAATTAAGCACCTAAAACAGGATTCACAGAAGTCGGCATGCTGGAGTGGGGAGCTGCCTATTCTAACCAGTAGGAAATAGAGAAAAAGGGTGTGGCCTAAGCCCTGTCTCTCAAAGGGAGTTAGGTGGCCTATCTCCACGATGGATTCATGACCATGAACCCCTTCTTGAATGTTGGTACCTAAGCCAGGTCAGTCCTTTCTCATGAAGATTGGTGATGGTGGTGCCCCATCTCCAATACATAAGAGCCCACTGGCTAGAACACTCACCTGGGAAGTGGGAGAGCATGGTTCAAATCCCCACTCTACTTGATTTGAAGCAGGGATTTGAACCCAGGTGAGTGCCCTAATCACAAGGCTATAAAATATTCTGGGTTGGGTCTCCCTGAGTCTCTCATGTTTAAGATGTTCCACTTTGTATTGAATACAAAGAGAGTCCTTGGAACAGGACTTAGGTAAAATTGCCAAAAGTACCTATGGCAGAGATGGAAGTAAAATTCAGGTTCTGACTTCCCAAACAGTAGTACCTGTTGTGCTATTGTAATGTATTGATGAGCATGTACTTCCCAGCTCCCTTCTCCCTCAACTTGCTAGAGCACCTAAAAAGCTGCCTTTAAATACATATTCCTTGGAATTTATTCACATAGCTTGAAACTATGAGTAAATTTATGGAAATAGCTTCTTTAACCTATACAGACCAGTGTTTGGTTTTAAACTAAAATGAAAATTCATAATTTAATATTCTCACTGTTTGTATCTGTGCCATGTATAAGACTCAGAGGGAGAAGGTGAAAAGAATTATGAAGAAATGATCAGACACACACACAGGCTAGCCTGACCAACTGAATACTTCCTTTCTTTGACTTGACTTCTCCTAAATAAACAAAAAAAAAATCCCACTATACGTGCAATATAGGTCTTTATTAAGTTGAGCATATGCTCAGTTCCATCCTTATTAAACAAAGAAAAACCCATTGTTCAGTGTGTTCCCTATATTCAGTGTGTTCCCCGGTTTCTGAATCACAAAGATGAGTCTGTTGCATCCCTAGCCACAGAGCCTGGCTCTTTAATTCAAGCTGTAAAGACTTATGCTTCTAGTTTTGGAGGTTCTCCTTTGCTTTGGCCAAAATGGCAACTGTTTAATTGGGATGGACTAAGCACATGCTTAAGTATCATACTAAATCATGGTCATATTTACCAAAATAAGACTTATTTTTTTAAATATGAAAAACATTTAGATGTCTCTCCCACTCACAACTTGGCCCAACTCCACAGCCTCCACACGTCAGCAGCCTCCTGGCAAATTTCTGTTTTCTTTCAAAGAGAAGTGTTTCATCAGGCAAAAGCATTAAAAAGAGTGTTCATTAATTATCCACCAGAGAGAGAGAGAGAATAAAGCACAAGTTGGTACACAGTGTAATTACAGCGAGCACATGTTTTAATGGTGATAGTCTATTAAATTTTATAATCTGAAATCAGTGACATTTGCAATAATTATTAATAGCCCAGTTTCTTGCTATTTATATTTAAATAGCGCTTTGTGGCTTAACTAAAATAATTAACCTGAAATGGTGTATTATATTAACCTAAACCAAAGAACAGTTAGTTCTGAAAGAATGTCTCAGATAGCTGTTTTGGAAGTATTTACTATACTGCAATTAAGGCAAAAATAGTTCTAAACATTATAGCTATAACTTGCCATCAGGCCACACATGAAAATTTTCATTGAAGTGAGTATAGTTTTCCATAAAATAAAATGACAGCATATAGCCCTCTGATACCCCTAGTCTGAACATGGGGTTATACAAATGGATCCAACACCCATTGAAGTCAATGAAAAGACCTTCACTTGGATCAAGTCCGTATCTGTATATTTATCACCCATATCTTGCACGACACATACTCATGTTGTATTATGTAGTTCAGGCTTCATTCTAAAAACACATTCAAAACAAAAACCATGAAGTTGCCCCCACTTATACCAACACTAAATTTGGCCCAATGCTCTTTAGAATGTTCCTATAGAAATTAGTGGTGGACAATTTTTTCTGCTTCATGTTTAATGAACTTCAGAATTGTACATAATTTGAGGCTGTCTAAGTCCCCCATGTAGGCTCTTCCAAAGTTGTATTGGCCGGTATGCATTGTAGATGCACTGGGAGCAGTTCTTCTAAGTAGACTGTAATCATACTTCTATCATGGATTTTGTTTCAGAAAACGTTTTGTTTCTTGATGCCTTTGTGCTACAGACAACAACATCCAATCTCTTTAAATGGCAGCTGGACTCAAAAGTTGGAGCCAAAATACAATGTGGGATTTTTAACATACATATTAAAATATATATTAGATCCCAAACAACAACAACATTCTCCTCAAAGTGCTTTGTGATTGTGACAGAAGTGAGAAATAATCTCTTCAAAGAGAAGAAAAGAACCTCTTGTAACAATACAGAGTTTAAATTCTTAATTATAAATTATTTTAACTCTTCGAAGCCAAATTTGCTTAAACTAATATCCAGCAGCCTACATGAGAATATATTATTTTTGGCACCGTTCTTAACCTGGCATCTTTACTAACTCGCTTGGGGTTGCACCATTATTAATTTAACCAAAGTGCATCAGGAACTTATGAAAATCTATCCTCAATCAAGCCATTGATGCTCATATTTTCAGAATCTCCAGCTGATGGTCTGGTCTCAAAAAATGGATCACATATTATTAAAATCAATCTGAGTATAAGGTCGTCACCAGTAAAAGTCTGCATTTTCCCAAAACACAGAACAGTTACCATAAGAAGTATAAGGGGGGAAAAAAGATCTCTCAGATACTATTGTATGGGCAAAAGCTGACCTTTCTAAATGGTAACTAGCATTATAGGAGTCTGAATTCATTCTCTATACCCATGCCAAGATTGTCATCAGTGCTAGCTGTTGTGTGTTGCAACATCTGACAGTAGTTGAAAGCCTTCCCTGCCACACCTAATGGTCTATAAATTATATGGTACAGAAAACAGGTGAAGAGAGACAAGATTGCAAGGAGGTGGTGGAGAGGAATACCGGATCTGGTGTTAAGACAGTTTTCCACTACGGGAACATCGGTAATAATTGGTGTTCCTGTGATAAGATTGTTTTAGCACTTGTAAGGTTCACTCATTTAACACTTTTTATTATGGACTCCTTCAGCTTGCACTGCAGGTATAATGGAACTCATTATAAATATCCATGCTTTACAGCAGAAGTACACTTTAACAAAGGAAGATCTTGACTGTTTAGCACATACTCCTGCAATAGTGACATACCTACAGTGGTTGCCCTTAGTGATTTGCCAATTGCCTTAGATAATAAAGCCTGTGCAGTTACCTGAGCTCATTATTTGCAGAATTCCAGTACACTATAGCCCATATAATTAGGGGGAACGATAAAAGAATACTACAGATATGAAGGCAATTTAAATTTAGTCGTCTTATGAAGGCAAGTTATAAAGGGCTACCACTGTATTATGCACAAAATCTGCTACAGGCTTACTGTGTGACCTTGAGCAAGTTACTTAACAGTGTGGTTAACACACACTTTTTTTTCAAAACGCTCTTTAAATTTGGCAGCTTGGAGCTATCTCTACTTTTAAGCTTTGCCCATCACTGTTCTGCTAACAAAAATACAAGCATCAAATGATGATCATTTTGCATTTATCAAAGAAAGGGAAAAGGGGCAAAGCTGACAACTTAATATTACATAATTGGAAAAATTACCATCAACAACTGGTTATTTCAGGGGAACTAACAACTATTTTTACTGCTAAGTGCATTATTGATTCAGGGTGTATTTTTTCTCTGCCTTTTGAAAGTGTAGAACCTTTACATGATTCGAGTTTTCCCTTATTCCTCAGTATTGCAGCAAATAACTGCCTTTAGAATTCCTAATGGCTAAATTACAATTATTATGCAAAGACCTACAATAGACAGTTATATAGATTGTTAAATGATTTTGCCTTTTTTACAAACCATAATCACTTTCCTTTATTAGCTGAAGGATTTCATAATTTAAGGACGATGAGAACCTATAAGTCACACTTTCAAATAAGGAACATGGATATTGCAAACATTAAATTCTCTCATAAAAATGTTAAGGCATCATTAACCTAGGATCAGATTAATACAATTCAGTCAACTCTAGATAGATATATCCTGTAATAGGCTGAAACAATACCTAGTGATATAGGATGTATAAGATTTTACTACAACCAATTTATTAACCTATAAAACATACAGGTATCACTCAAAGCCACCAGTAACAGTGCATGCCTTGTATTAAATCATGAGAGTTTAGTAGGGAAAAAGAAAGTTCCATCCCTTATTTTGTCTCCCTTCTCTATTGTTAGCTGTCATCACAGCATCTTACTGCCACCATAAGTCAGATGAGATGTTTTTTTCTGGTACAGCTTGATCTGAGAATGTTTGATTTATCCATCTGTTTACATATCTGAAAGATTTTAAAAAGAATTTCCAGGGCCTATTTTTGCTCAAACTTTACAATAGTTAACTCCAGAGTAACTCCAGTCTGTTCACTGGAGTCACTCTGGATTTATACGTGTATAACAGTTAGCAGGATTTGAGAGAGAGAGAGAGAGAGACACACACACACACACACACACACACACACACACGCCCCCCGCCCCCATTGAGTCAAACATTAGAAGCCAAGGCTTGCATCTCACTATCAGTTCTGGTGGCAGAGGGGAGATATGGTAGGGTTAATACAAGGGAGGAGGGACAACTGACTTTGCAATCTTTTCTATCTGTAGCTGTCTTTTCCATAGATAAATTATAGCTAGAGCTATGCACATATTTGATTTTTTGTTTGAAAAATCATTTCAGGTTTACCCAAAATAAAAAAAAATGGGTAAAAAATAAATTAGCACATTTTGAAACAAAATGTGCTTTTGAAATTTAAAAAATTGAAATGTTTCATTTTGAAAATAGTTTTAAAAATCTTTTTTTTCAGTTGAAACCATTCACCGAATTTGACATGAAATTCAGTTTCAATCAATGTGGTGAATAAAATATTAGTCAGAAGCATTTCACCCAGCTCTAACTCTACTTCTGTGGGTCTGGATAAGCAATACTTGCATAAGGAAGGGGGGCAAGATTAGAAGGATGACCGCCTGGGATGGGATGCATACCTCACATCAGGCTTGAGTAGAGACAAAGAAGCCAATTAGAGCTGTAACAGGCTGCACCTGTGGGAGTCAGTGTTGGCAAGCTTTTAGTTGATGATAAAGCCTTGCGGGGCAAGGGACAAGCTAAGCTGCTATAAAACTAGGAAGCACAGAGTAAGAAGGGGGCTATAGTAGAGAAGGCCTGAAGTCACTCTCTGGGCATAGAGAGGGAAAAAGAGGAAACCAGGGGGAGAACAGAAGCCATGGTATCCTGGCCCTGAAGGAAGGGTGTACCCAGAGGAGAGTGGAGAAGGAGCCTGATAGAGGCAAAGTTGGAAACAGCCCAGGAAAACAGCAGCAAGGTTTTGGACAGTGCAGACCTTGGCCGCTGGTTTGAGCGTCCCTGGGCTGGAGCCTGGAGTAGTGAGCAGGCCCAGTCTCCCCTAGCAGCAACTGGGGAAGCAGCACAGATGGAGCAGTGGACCAGAAGACTGCCTGAGATGATCATCTAATGGGACTTTGATACTCTGACAGGGAAGGACTTTAGTGACCTGGGCAGAGGGCCAAGCCACAAAGAGGGAGTAACCTAACCCCAGAAGGTCGGGGAGAAGAGATACAGGGCAAGCAACTAAAGGAGAGGGTGTCAGACTGGTTGAGACCTATCCCCACACACAGCCACAAGGATGTGCCGCAGCAATGAGTAGAGCACTCAGTGACACCACCCTTCACGGTATCTGCCTTCACAACCCATAAGTATATTGCAATGTAGAATAATACTGTCTTTGCCAGTGGTAATGGACTAAACAGCTTTTTACTTCTAAGCTGCTAATTCAAATCCAGCCCAGCTCATTAGTGACTAGAAAATGGTGTCATCTGATATTCAGTGACCTATGTGAAATGCAATTGGTTCCATGCCACAACTATACACAGCCACATTTGGCAGTAATTTTGTCTCAGCAATGTAACTCATCAGAACAATCAGTGATTGAGTGGGATGATGGATTGAAATGAACTACCCTCATTTTTGGATGTGGATCCTTCCATGTCAGGGTTGAGAACCATGAGCTGGCTGGGTAGAGTGAGGGTGCTGGTCACCATGATGTAGTTCTTGATATACACAGAGGGCTTGATTCTCCAGGGATGTTTTTTTTACTAGCCCCAGATATTCTCTCTCATTTTATTTATAGAAAAATCTGGTGTTTGGGAATTTGTTTGGAAATCTGTGATTAAAATGTAAACATACATAAGGAGATTTCAAATGTTAAAAAAGGTAAGTGTAAATTAGTTCACTTATAAAAACTTTACAGTTTTGCCTAAGTAGGTGATTCGGCTCAAAACTTGCAAGTATTTCATATAGTTAGTATGGGGAATTCCTAAGGGAATACTGAATGAGTTATCTAAAGCAACTGATTTTTAAGGGTGGCAGATGAATTTATGTGTATTATATTTGCTAAAAATATTGATACTTATTAATTTAAAATGGCACCCATTTAGCTCAGCCCAACAACTAGATTGCTGCAAAAATGTATACACAAGTAGCTTTACATGTGTAAATAGTCCTAGACTGGAAGTAGAGTAGTGAGACTACTATTTGGGTGCCTTGGGTAACGGTGGTTCTTCCCCCTTTGACTCAGTGGGACACCACTCTGCCTCACTATGTGAATGGGTGTCCCCCACTGTCAAGGAATTAGCCAAGTCTGGCATGAAGATCCAGGGCCCCGGAGGCAGGGTGGAGCAGACTCTCAGTCTTAAGGGGCTCTGGCTTTCAGGCTGGGCAGGCTATAGTCAGTCTCTGTACTACGGCCCCAGGCAGGATGGGGGTACCAAACAGTCTAAGAAGCTCAGGCCCTCAGGCAGGGCAGAGCTGTGGATAGTTCTGGGGCCCAAGCCCTCAGGCTGGGCAGAGCAATGAATAGTCTAGTGTCCTGGTGGACAGTTGGCTAATACAGGCCTTTTGGCCGAGGGTGGGGTGTCAGGGGGATCTGGGCCCAACCAGCTCCACCAGATCCCAGCCCAGGGCCCTAACAGTGGCAGACTTCTGCCAATGGGTCCACGGGGAATCCAGTCACAACACCATTTCAGGCAGAAATGCAACCAGACTGGCGACGGCTGTCCCTGGGCTACTTCCACCCTCCCCTCGGGGTGTACCTGGATCCATGGGTGTCCTACATCTCCCTGGGGTAGGTAGCTGGGGCTGTCCCAGCAACTCCTCAGTGTCTTGGTTGGCTGGTGGCTTCAGCTGCTCTAGCCAGTCCTCAGCTTGGTGATGTTCCACTATAGTTTGCAGGCTCAGGAAAAGACAGAAAACATCTGTTTACTCCAGCAGTTGCCACACAACTAAACTATAGGACCCACCCTTTATACTTCCTGTCCCACCTCCTAACTTCCAATGGGAGGGGCGGGCATGGCCTGGTTCTGCCCATCTGGGATCAGAGAATGGGTCCTCCCCCTCTGACTCAGTGGGAGGCCACTCTACCTCATTACAGGTGCATAAAAGTTTGGAGCTTTGGGCCTCAACGTGTACCAGCTCAGATATGTTTACCACAATCCATTTTTAATTTACATTTAAGATTCATTAAAATTAACATTTCAGATTTTAGCACCGCATGTAATCGTCTTGCTGCAAAGTGAAGTATTGCTATTCTGTAATGCTAGAGAGAGTCTTATGAAGTGGACTTTAAACCAGTTTCCATCCTACTTTTAGTAAGAATAAAAAATAGTTGGATACCATGTTTTAATTATATATTTTGTGTAAGCATTACAGTTTTGTGAAATGTATCCCTGTGCAGAGAGCCAGAGCAAGGTCTGTGCATCACCTGAGTATAAGTAAGAACTTAAGTGGTGTGTAGACATTGGGCTGGTCATCTGCATAGTGATAAGCTTCATTGTGACAGTTAAATTGCTATTAAAGATGAAAAGTAGGTCAAGTTCTTTGTAATGCTTCTGCATGGGTCACAGGGTTCCTAAGAGAGGAGATGGTCCAGTGAGTAAGACTTTGGAAAAAGGGGTTTGAGTCTCTGCTCTGGCACATATTTCCTGAGGGACCTTGGGCAAGTCATTTAGACCCAGACCCGCAAAGATCATTAGATGCCTGTGTACCTTTTAGGCACCATTAACATTTTCAAAACCACCACTCTGCTGCTGCCTAACTGCATAGGCACCCAGGGGATAAGTTTCAACCAGTCAGCAGTCTCATAGTTGCGAAAGCCCTGATGCCACCCTACAGCTAGCAAGAAGCTCAGAGCCTAGAAGGGTGATGGCTAAGGGCCATTCTTGGACTCATTCCACTAGGCCACACTGTCTCTCATAATAGAGAAACAGTGTCACTTCAGCAAAATGTCCCCACCAAAAAGCTTAGAAATGTCAATTGTAAAGGAAGAAAAACCTTAAAGAGTTTCCGTTTTATTAGTTGAGGCGATTGGATTGTTAGCCTGTAAAACATTTATGTTGTTGAGACGAACAATGCTGATTGTTATCCCTTAACATCTGACTGAAGGAGGAATTTTATCTTTATGTTGTGACCAATCTCTTTGAGGTTTTTATAGCTGATGTTTTAACTCAAATAGAAACAATATGTTCAAAATCTTACTGAACAAGTGAGCTGTGAGCAATGAGCCACAAGAGGGCACTGTTGGAAGCACTAAAGTTTACAAACTTTTCTTCTGAAGTAGCTGCTTGTTTTTAAATGGCAGTTACCTAGAGGATGTAAGAATTTAGGATCACAACATCTTTAAAATGATGTGTTTCCTGGCAGTGAATTCACCTAAAGATTTGTCAAATACTTTTAAAGTTTGGTCTATTAAAAATGAACTGTTAATTAGGATAATGAAGTACCTTTTTTAATGTTTCAGTATTTAGATTTCTGCTTTACTATTTTTAAAAAAAGAAAGTGAACAATATAGAATAATACGGTACCATTACTTTGTTTCAGAATAGATGCAACTTTATCTACTTGACTCATTTACAGTAAATATTTCCCTTTATTTATATAGCATTTCACAGAAGGACCTCAGGGTGTTTTTGCAAAGTTCAGTAGAGATCATATATATGTGTGTGTGTGTGTGTGTGTGTGTGTGTGTGTGTGTGAGTGTGGCCTTCATATACATTTAAGGGTTCATATTTAAGACCTCATGTTATATGACCTTTTAAACAATTTTATGCTTGGTCTACACTACCAAGATAGTTCAATGCAAGCCAACTTGCATCCACCTACTTATGCATAAAGAAAAGGAGTACTTGTGGCACCTTAGAGACTAACAAATTTATTAGAGCATAAGCTTTCGTGAGCTACAGGTTGCATTTGGTGGAAAAAACAGAGGGGAGATTGAGACCATAGATGCTGGAACTAGAGGTGGTGGGGGTGTTGCCGCACCCCTTGGCTTGAAGTGATTTCCATTATATACAGGGTTTACAGTTTGGTTCAATGGCTCTCAGCACCCCCCACTATATCAATTGTTCCTGCACCCCTGCATGGGACTACACTAAAACTTGTCTCCCCTCATGTAAGCACCCTATTATGGTGACACAGCATTGAGCTATGGTTGATGTATTGAGGTCGATGTGGTGCAAGTGTAGATACTACATTATCTATGTTGACCCTAAGAATCCTCCAGCAGCTGTCCCACAATGCCTGACACTGACCACTCTGTTTACAGTTGTGAACTCCACAACCCAGTGGTCATGGAGACCAGAAGCCCAACTCTCCCTTTAAAACCCTGCAGATTTTGGAAATGCCTTCTCCTGATTATTTGGCTTCACAAGCACACCTAGCAGATGCCCTGGTGGGTGGAGCTTCCCAGTCAATTGTGCTGACCACGTGCTCCAGACACACTCCAGTGTGGGATAGATAGGAGATATTGGATCGCCTGGGCCTGATGGGGGAAGAGGCTGTGCAGACATAGCTACAGACCAGCCATAGAAATGTGGACATCTATGAGCACGGATTGCATTGCAGGGGATGCAGGAGAAGGGGTACCACAGGGAGCAGCAGCAGCAGTACTTAGTGGAAGCGAAGGAACTTTATCACCAGAAGGCCCAAGAGGCCAACAGTCCATCTGGTGCTGAGCCATAGACCATGTTGCTTATACAAAGCACTGCAAGCCATTTTTGGTGGAAACCCCACCACTCCCCGGAGACCATTGTGGATACCTCTGATGAGCCCAAGACACAGACCATTGGTGGAGGAGGAAGAAGATGGGGGATATGCTATTGGGTATTCCAGCTATGCTGCATGCCAGGACCTCTTTGAGACTCTACCGCAATCCAGTCAGTCAAGCACGGGCAAGCCTGATGGAGGGAAAGAAACCTCAGGTAAGTGCTTAAATGTTTTTCCAATTACAATGATTGTGCCCCCAACTTTTCAGGACATAAGCTATTGACCATTCATTAATTTACTTGTAGTAGAAGTAGCAATACAACAGAAAAAGAGAGAGCTATCTGCTTTTTATTTCCCCTGTAGAGTTGGGGACAGCACATGTGGAGCAGTTTGGTTGTGAACATAGGGATGTCCCTTGAATCTTCCTGAGAGATCTTGATGAAATTTTCATGGAGGTATCTGCAATCCTCTACCTAACGTTTGTAGGGATTGCAACCTTATTTTTCCCTCTGCAGTAGGACACTTTCACATGCCAGTTGGCAATAACTTCAACAGGCACCATTGCAGTACAAAGGCTAGCAATATATGTGCCCAAGCAGCTTTGGGATGCCAGCAGCAGCAGCGGTGCAATCTATGTCTTTGTTACCCTCAGGAATGAGAGAGCAGCCACAATCATCACCACCTGGGGGAAATGGCGCCAGTATTCAGTGCCAGTGCTCTTTACTCATAGGTTCATGCAAGCAAGCAATTTGCTCCTCCTTTCCCTCACCCCCCAGAGGGCCATATTCGCCATGGCTGGAGCTGTGAGCAGGGCCGTGCACAAGCATACCAAAGCAGAAGTGTCAGTAAGCATGTCTTGTTTAAGACTTTAGGAAGGCAAAGGAAAGGAGTTCTGAATCTTAAGTTTCGCTTTCCATTGTGAATATGCTGACAATGGTACCTCTGTGTTTTATCTGAGGCTGCTGCTGCTGTTGTGACCTTGAAGGGTTTCCCCTCCACACCCATGGAATGCCTGAGCCAGATAAGTTGGAGAAAGAAGTGTCGGTCCCAAGGGGCGGGGGCTCGGATACACTCAGTTATGTGGGCCAGTTGGTCAACGGCAGCATTCCAATGATGCTCCTGGGTACGATTCTGGTGGGCATCTACATGAAACACATAAATCAAAAGGTTCTGCAGAACAGAATACAATTCCTGCCAAATAGGGGCTTGCTGTGGATGGCCCAATCCTGAGCTCTCCAGCGGCCCATCCAGGTGGCCAGTCCCTGAGACACTGCCCAAGAGTAAGTGTACAGGCTTACCTCAGGATCCCCAAGGGCAAGCACCCACCTCACTGCCAGCAATACAGCATAAAGCTCAGCATATTAGCTGGAGGCTCCCTGTCCCATGGTGGTCTCATGAAACCGGCTAACAGGATGTAAGTCAATAGCTCTCCAGCACTGCGTATTACAAACATACCTAGCCGAGCCATCAGTAAACCAGGTATAGGGACACACGGCGGCACTCAAACTATCAAATGAGGCACCCCATTGCACAGTGAGGGCTTCGGGCGGGGGCTGGGCTGCAGCGGGGGGGCTGCCCCACCCTCCTCCTGCTGACTATGCCAAGAGTCGGTCCCAAGGGGGGGCTCAGATACACTCAGTGAAGCCACTCCACGTGCATAAGTATAACTGGTTTTATTGCCAAAGTATAATAAGCCTGCCAACCTTCACACATTACTAAATATGTGCTTTCCAGTAAGCAAGCCAACAAGAATCAATGCTTACACCCCTTCTGCTATGGACAGTCCCAGACCCTCCTGCCTTGTCCATGAGGGCCTGTAGCAGGCGCTGCTCCAGCGTGGGGAATTCCTGGGCACCCACAAGGCCAGGGTCCACAGGTGAGACTGTTTGTCTAAGGCAATTCACATAGCTGCTTTTATCATCATCTCCTTCTAAGGGGGGGGCATATTCACCCACAAGCAGGCTCTAGCAGGAAACACTATTGCTTCCTATTCTCACACTTCACAGTCTGGTCCTCGCTTATCTCTTCACTTGTTTACCCAGTCAAGTGGCTACAAGCCAGCACAGCCGGTCAAAGCCAGTTCACTACTAGCTCCCCTGAACTATGCTGTAACAACAGCCCGAAGTCACTTGCGGTCAGCCCCAACAAGAAGGCAGCTCAGGATGACATGTTCAGCAAGATCCTGCAAGCCCATCTTGCATCAGACCATGAGCAGAGAGGGCCTGGAGGGTGAATATTGCAGTCTGTATGGAGAAGGAAAGAGTGGACTAGAGAGAGGCCCAGGAGTCCCAGCTGGAAAAGGAGAGGGACATGCACCAGGACATAATGGGGCTTCTCTTGCAGCAAACACAGATCTGCAGACTGTTGCGGGCTTACAGTTCAACAATCATGGGCTTGTCCATGGAGAACTCTAGAGAACATCCCTACAGCCTCTCCTCTATATTCCACTTGGCATCAGAGGCAACATCCCAACCCCTACCACTCCACACTTTGGGACATTAAGTACAACCACAGCTTCACCTACACTGACCTGAGAGAGCCACAGTTGCTGAATGTGTAGCCAAAGGACATGAATGTTTTTTTCCCTTGTTAATAAATTAATGGAACAGAACTTAAGTTTTAATGTATTTGCTTGTTTGTTACTAACCTTCTATTTTTTTGGGAAATAATTCATTTTTATTAGTTCCTAACATATGTTGCAGAATGCCTAGCAGTACTGAAAACACTCACTTACTGGTTATGTACAGTGTTACACAACTCACAGAATCAGTGACAAACACAATGTAATAATCATAAATGTACATCAAGCTCCACAAAATTAAGAGGTGCTTTGACAGTGCTATATTCATACATGTACACCAAGCACCACACAATTCCTAACAGGCCCCAAAACTACAGGGCCAGGTAGAGCACAGTACACCACAACACATTACTATGCTCACTGTTAAAATGCTCACTGGTCTGTATAGCTCTGCACTGAATTCTTCTAATAGCCCTTGTACCTAGCTGTTCAAACTCAGCAGAAAGCCGCTCACCCTCTGCCACAGCAGCAAATTTTCCCCCTTTGCCTGACAGATATTATGCAAGACACAGCAGGCAACTATAGCCATTGGGATATTTTTTTTTATAGAGATCCAATCTTGTGAGTAAATAATGCCAACATCCTTTCAGTTTACCAAGAGCACTGTTCAACTGCCATTCTACACCTGCTGAGCTGGAAATTGAATCTTTCCTTGGTGTTGTCAAGGTGGCCAATGGCCAGGGGAGTAATGCGTAGGCTGGGTGCCCCAAGATCACTATGGGCATTTCAATATTTCTAATGGTAATGGGTTGGTCAGGAAAAAAAGTCCCTGCTTGCAGCTGTCTGAACAGTCCTGTGTTCATAAAGATGCGAGTATCATACAAACTTCCCTGAGCAGCCAACTTTGATGTCAGTGAAGCATCCCTGGTGATTCACCAACACTTGCATAACCATAGAAAAGTAGCCTTTCTGTTGACATACTCTGGGGCAGTTGGGCTGGTTCCAAAATTGAGATGTGTGTGTCATCTATTCCTCGACTGCAGTTTGCACACCTTATTGCTGCAGATCCATCCACTGTGACCTGCACATTGTGGAGTCTGTCTTGTGTAGCAGGAGATGGTTAATGTCCTGCACACTTGCATTACAACTTTCCAGCTCCAGAATGATTTCCCACTGACCGTTAGCAATCTGGCTACAAGTTTCCAAGTGCGATCACTACTGAGTTCTCCAGTCTCATTGCCACTTATTCTGGTGTTCTTGCACTGGAGGGCTGGGGGGTGAGCTTGTCCAGAAACAGATCCAGAAACAAGGCCTTGCACATCTGTAAGTTCTGCAGCCACTGCTTGTTGTCCCAAACCTACATTACAATGCGATCCCACCAGTCAGCACTTGTTTTCAGGCCCAGAGATGGCGCTCCACTATCATCATGTTTCCCACTGATTTGATTTTTCTTGAGCCTTTGCAAATACCAGAGGATTGTGTGTCCTGTGCTTGCAACGCTCATGACGACAATAGTGCAGTGCTGTGCAGGTTTCATGCTTTTGTCAGAATTGGTGGATAGCAAGGATGGCCACGCAAATTTGTGGGATTTTTTTAAAAAGGTGTGAAAACAATGGGTTAGGGATGACATTATGGAAAGGAGAAAAATGCATGCTGGTAAGTTGACCCCTTGCTCCCAGTCACCTGTGTGCAACTTGTTTCTGCCCCACAATGAATTGCCAAAACTTCCCAAAAGACTGCACTGGATGGTAGCAAGTTGCACACTGGGTTTCCTATCCAGGATGCACTGCATTGTGTATCGACACAAGTGCTCTTGGTGACTACACGCAGCACCAACACAAGGAGCCAAATGTGCATAAGCGATATACTGTGTCAGCTTTATGCTGATGTAACTTGCGTCAGCCAAAGTTTGTAGTATAGACATTGCCTTAGAAGATAAATTTAGTTTTAAATGGACCAACTGTTAAGTTAAATTTGTAGGAATTTCAGGTTACATATTAATTGTTTAACTATAGAGACTCTATTTATTTTGTAAAGTAATTAAAAATAGACCTAGAAAGATGACCAAAATTTACAGTCTCTTCCTGGGAAAGAGTCACATCAGTTTAAAAATAACTTACCCAGAATAGCTTTCCTGTCTCAGATAATATCAACCCTGGAGAAGAAAATAAGGCCAAGATTTAAAACAACCTGAGTCTACAGTTAGTCTCCCAAATCCATATTTAGGCACCTAAGTAAATGGCTTGATTTTCAAAAGGGCTGGATAGTTAGCTAAAAATGCAGTTTCCAGAATAGATGGGGTAGAAGCTCTCTCTTCTTCACTGCCTTCCATGGGCAGTTTAGAGCTACCCAAGGAAAGGTGAAGGTTTTTGTGATTTCATGCTACAACGGAAGGTTAATCTAGTTACTCTGTATGAATAGAATACCGTTTTTTCCCTTTCTTTTTCAGGAACAGGTGGGAAAAGCCTCCCTTAAATATTGGAATTGGAGTTTGTTCCTGTTCCTTTACGCAAGCCAGACCCCCAGGGGAATCTGATTAAGCTAGGGAGCCTGGCTGAACAGGTTCAGATAGGCAAAGAAGCTAACCTGCGCAGAACGGGACCTGGGAGTGCTGGTGGAAAGCAATTATTTGGTTGGATGCTTATTACATTCTGGTTCGGTCTTAAATAATAATTTGTAAATTCTGCCCCCCCTCGGGAATACTTGAGTCATCCAGCTTTCTAACTTTCATAGTTTACTCTTGTTTCTAATGGGAAATAATATATTAAGTCAGGTTTGTATTCATCTTCCTTCCCAAACTCTGTGTGCTGCTGGGTGGAATGTCAGCGTCAGACATGCTCAAGTGTTTGTGATTGTATTGCGCTCTAGTGCATTCAGCCTACAGCTGTACCCTACAAATGATATAAGCCCTAAGTACTGAGGGTGGAGGGGGGAGAAAGGAGGAGAAGGATCATATTGCCCACACATTGTCATCTAGATGTATTGATATTTCATTGCTTACCCCCAAGTTCAGATGCAGGCTTCTCTTACAAGCTGGAAAACTCTCTGTAGCTCATAGAGTCTCCAAAGTACATCATCTCTGATAAAAAATTACAGATTCACCTCCTTATTCACCTCCTGATTAGACTCAAATACAATCCATCTGCTTTCTGCACTTCAGTGCAGTGGCTTCATCTGCTTGGTTATGTGTCTATTTAATATCTCTGCTCAGTTCTCTCAGGTTGCTGCACAGTTCTATATATTTTGTAATTCCTTTAGTTCTGAGTAGTCTGCAAATGAACTGTGGTTGGATTTACCAGATAAAGGCCCAATGGGGACAGACAGGGAGTAACTGCAATAGGAGAGTGGAGAAGGTTTTTGTTTGTTTTTTCGCTTCAGCCACTAAAAGACTTATAGCTTCTTCAACAGCGTGATAGATATAGCTCCCGAGCCCACTGGAAGTCTTCCATGAACCAGCTTTTGGGAACCTATTTAATATCTCTTCCTTTTACTCACTGTTATTTCATTGGTATGTAGTTTTATGATTAGAAGTGGATGATGCTTTTCATGGCATTGTCTTCAGTCCTTCCACTGTGAGAATCAACGTGGGCAGCAGTATCAAATCATCAGTATCAAATCCTGGTTCAGGCAAATTGCCACTGAAGCTTATGAAAGACTTTATGAGGTAACACTAAGAATTTTTGACTCCTGTGTAGTAATTCTGAAGACCTTACAGAGTGTTGGCAGGCTCATGCAATGGAAGGTAAATTGTTCTGCTCATGACACCTAGTGCACGTTAAGCTGACCTGGGTGAGCGTCAAGTGGGAAAATAAATCATCTGGATTTTGACTCAAGCAAGTTGTTGATGGGCTTTTAACATTAAAATCAGCCTTCTTCCTGTTTCATGGTGCCCTTGCTGAAACAACACAACCCCCAAAACAAATAACAAAAAAAAATCCCACTATACTGTAATAATTCATAACAATGATCTGAACATTACAGCATCAACTATTAAAAAATTCTGGGCCCAACTCTCGTGTATACTGGCATAAAATGGGAGTAACTCCATTAAAGTAAATGGAATTACACTGATGGAAAAATCAGCATAACAAAGCAGACTCAGGCCCCCAGAGTATTGTGCCATTGCTGTAATATAAGGTGGGTGTGATGTTTTGTTCAGGATGTGCAATCAGCACAGGAGACTGGATCAACTGCAGTTTGCATCCCAGTCCAAAAATTCTGGGTACATGTTTTTGTAATTTTAAAAAGCTTTTTTTTTCCAGATGCAGGTTTGGAGAAAGCAAGAAGCTACTTCACAGCAATGTGTCACTCTTTTGCAGCCTCCAGATCTTTTGCAGCCTTCAGATGCCCTTTATTTGAGACTGCTGTTTATAGAGACTAAGAGAAGAAACAGCAGATGATCCGGTAAGAAGGGAGGAATGATTGTGAACTAAAACATGAGCTGCTATACTGAACACTTATCTCATTGTTATATACAGTAGAACCTCAGAGTTACAAACTGAACCGCCAAGCACACACCTCATTTGGAACCGGAAGTAAACCATCAGGCAGCAGCAGAGAGCACCTCCCCCCCCCAAAAAAACAAACAAACCCCCAAACGTGTTAAATATAAACTACTTTTACAAAAGGGAAAGCAGCATTTTTTTTCTGCGTAGCCAAGTTTCAAATCTGTATGAAGTCAATGTTCAGTTGTACACTTTTGAAAGAACAGCTATAACGTTTTGCTCAGAGTTGTGAACATTTCAGGGTTATGAACAACCTCCATTCCCGACGTATTTGTAATTGAGGTTCTACTGTATCTAGGTGTCAAAAACCTGTGGTTGAGTTATTCTAATACTTAACATTTGCACAGCATATAGTTATACATGTATGAAACATCTTTTATTACGAAGGAACCTGAAGTGCCTCTCTCTCTCTCAACATACAAGAATCAATTCACCAGTGAAGAACATCAGCTTCTGGGCTGGATAGTGGTAGGCTGTACTTGGTCTTTAAAGTTCAGACTCGGGTAACCCCATGCAATGAGAAATGAAATCCCTTACTTCTGTATGTGCCACTGGAATGTATTCAGGCTGCGTAGGAGGGTAAGAAGCACTTGGGTTTGATTAGGTGGCACACATTACTCTGCTAACTGGATTGAGACCTGTAATCCACTGAGTTCCCAGGGTTGTGGTTAAGGGATCACAGGAGAGGCCGTGGGAAGGAAATTTACCAAAAGAGTCTTGTCTTGGGAACATATACCTAGTCATGAGTCATAAAAATAGCCATTCTGGGTCAGACCATCTAGCCCAGTATTCTGTCTTCTGACATTGGCCAACGCCAGGTGCTTCAGAGGGAACGAACAGAACAGATAATCCCTGCTGCCCATTCCCAGTTTCTGGCAAGTCATTTAGCACTTCTGCCATTTCCACATTTTCTGTTATTGTACCTCCCACCCCCAACTGAGTAATGGGCCTACCCTGTCTTTGGTTTTCCTCTTGCTTTTAATATATTCATAGAATGTTTTCTTGTTACCCTTTGTTTCTAGGTACTGTGACAGGGTTGGGCCAGATGGCTACAGGAGAGTGATAGAAGGCAGATATATTAGCCCCAGGTTAAGTAGGTCCCTTTTCCCTGGGTAAGATAACAGGGAAGGTTCCAGAACAATCAGGAACCTTCTGGAGACAATTAAGACAGACAGGCTGATTAGAACACCTGCAGGCAATCAAGAAGAATCAATTAAGGCAGGCTAATCAGGGCACCTAGGTTTAAAAAGGAGCTCACTTCAGTTTGTGGTGTGTGTGAGGAGCTGGGAGCAAGAGGCACTAGGAGCTGAGAGTGGGAACGTGGACTGTTGGAGGACTGCGGAGTACAAGCATTATCAGACACCAGGAGGAAGGTCCTATGGTGAGAATAAAGAAGGTGTTGGGAGGAGGCCATGGGGAAGTAGCCCAGGGAGTTGTCGATCTCACACAGCTGTTCCAGGAGGCACTCTAGACAGCTGCATTGCACAGGGCCCTGGGCTGGAACCAGGAGTAGAGGGTGGGCCCGGGTTCCCCCCAAACCTCCCAACTCCTGGTCAGACACAGGAGGACTCAACCTGGACTGTGGGTTCAGAAAAACAGCCAAGCTGAGGGCTGCCGTGAAGCTCCAAGGAGAGCAAATCCACCAATAAGCACAAGATCCACCAAGGTAGAGGAGAAACTTTGTCACAATAGTTTAATCTTTTTTGTTCCTGGGCCTTTCTAAGTATTTGCCCCCATACTTGTATTATTTTTTTATATTTATCCTTTCTAATTAGACCTAGTTTCCACTTTTTGTAGGACTCTTTTTTGAGTTTAGGATCATTGAAGATCTCCTGTTAAACCAGGGTAGTCTTGCCATATTTCCTATCATTCTTGCACGGTGGGATAGTTTTCTCTTGTGCCCTTAACCGTGTCTCTCTGAAAAATTCCGAGGTCTCTCAAACTGCTTTTCCCCTTAGACTTCCTTCCCCTGGGATCTTACCTACCAACTCTCTGAGTTTGCTAAAGTCTGCCTTCTTGAAACCCATTTTTTTTATTGTTGTGTTTTCCCTCCTATCATTCCTTAGAATCATGAACACTTTCGCCCAAGCTGCCTTTCGCTTTCCAATTCTCAATCAGTTCTTCCCTATTTGTCAGAATCAAATCTAGAACAGCCTCTCCCCCGCTGGCTTTCTCCGCCTTCTAAAATAAAAAATCGTCTCCAATACATTCCAAGAACTTGTTGGATAATCTGTACCCTGCTGTGTTATTTTCCCAACTGATGTCATTAGTTGAAGACTGTGTCACTTAGGATGGAAGAATCCCATGCACCGCTACAGACTAGGGACTGAATGGCTAGGCAGCAGTTCTGCAGAAAAGGACCTAGCTGGATATGCGTCAGTGTGCCCTTGTTGCCAAGAAGGCCAATTGCATTTTGGGCTGTATAAATAGAGGCATTGCCAGCAAATCGAGGGACGTGATCGTTCCCCTCTATTCGACATTGGTGTGGCCTCATCTGGAGTACTGTGTCCAGTTTTGGACCCCACACTACAAGAAGGATGTGGAAAAATTAGAAAACATCCAGTAGAGGGCAACAAAAATGATTAGGGGACAGGAACACATGACTTGTGAGGAGAGGCTGAAGGAATTGGGATTGTTTAGTCTGTGGAAGAGAAGAATGAAGCGGGATTTGATAGCTGCTTTCAACTACCTGAAAGGGGGTTCCAAAGAGGATGGATCTAGACTGTTCTCAGTAGTAGCAGATGACAGAACAAGGAGTAATGGTCTCAAGTTGCAGTGGGGGAGGTTTAGGTGGGATATTAGGAAAATCTTTTTCACTAGGATGGTGGTGAAACACTGGAATGTGTTACCTAGGGAGGTGGTGGAATCTCCTTCCTTAGAAGTTTTTTAACGTCAGGCTTGACAAAGCCCTAGCTGAGATGATTTAGTGAGGGATTGGTCCTGCTTTGAGCAGGGAGTTGGACTAATGACCTCCTGAGGTCCCTTCCAATCCTGATATTCTATGATTTTAAGTCCCCCATCACCACCAATTCTGTACTTTGGATGATTTTGTTAGTTGTTTATAAAAAGCTTCATGCACCTCCTCTTCCTCGTTAAGTGGTCTGTAGTAAACCCCTGTCATGACATCACCTTTATTTTTTTTAACTCCTTATCCAGCGACTCTCAACAAGTCCGTCTCCTATTTCCATCTCAATCTCAGACAAAGTGTATACACTTTTGATATATAAGGCAACACCTTATGCAGAGACTCATTGGTCTTTCCCCACAAACAGCTTCATCCATTGCAAGGAAGGTCCTTAACTGTATTTTGGACTTCTCTCAAACTCAGAGCTGAAGGCAGGAGGCCCTCCTCATGGCTACCACCATAGAGACAAAACAAGTGATTGGATCAGTGGTATCCAGAAAGGCCTGCAATGATATTCTGGCCAGCAGCTGACCATTGGCAATGATTGCCTGAAATTATTCCCTTTGCTCTGTTCTCAATAAAGGAATTGAACTTTGAAGAGTTAGTAGGGCTGTATTTTGCCATGAGGGTTTTGTAGTTGGCAATCCCAAATTGTAGAATAGCCAATGAATATGACTTATGACCACATAAGTGAAGCTGCTTTTTTAAATCTTTGATGCCATGTGACAGTTTAGTTTGAAGCTGTCTTCCACATTCATTTACTACATAGACCAAAAGGGAGTTGGGGGAGGGATGTGAAAATAAAAATTCCAAGTCCTGGAGAAAAGCATTTGTGTGCGCACTCTTAGAAACAGGTGATATTGTCACTGGAGTTTGCCAAATTATTGTTGCAGGGTCTAGCAGAGCCTCATTAATAGGCAGCAGTATGCAGGCAGATGATGATCTATGCAGGATGTTAATGCTGTGACCCAACCTCCTCAAGTGGAATTTTCAGAATCTGCTATCCTTTATTTCTTATGTTCTGTAAAAAAATTTCTATGAAGAACAGTAGTTAGTCTCCTAGCAACCTTAACCAAGTATGTTCTGTTTTTGTAAAGTATTAAGAATAAAAAAATGCTAGGAGCTCTACAATTAATTGTGTCAAGATGCATGCATGATTCTTCAGTGCGTGTATGAAAGTCATAATCCTCCTCTTGTTAAAGTACCTAGCATTTGAATCTACTATTTGAGGCTGCATGGGCTTCATTTGTACAATAGCAAAAGTTGTTGGTGTTTTTTAAATCTTAGACCATTGTAAAAAGTGTAAACGTTTCTCTCTTGTAACGTTCAAGTTGGTTTAATGTCATAACAGTAAATAGTTTTCAAATCTGGTTAGTAAGCTGTACACAGGTTGACAGGACTACAAAAAAGCTGCCTACTAAAGAGTTTGGAAGAGTGTTGTTTGCGTTATTTAATAGATTAGTATACATTAGTGCTTTAAAATTCACTCTCTCTGATTCCAATATATACCCTTATATAAATCACCCTTGATGTGATAGGTAAGGTCTGCTTGGAGGTAAGCTAGTGAAAAGCCTGCCAACATTCTGAGAACTTCCATGATTTGCAATTTTAAAAGCTATAACTATGTGAAATAAGATGACCTTTTCAACAAGTGATGATCTTTAGTCAGTGTTTTTAGCACATACAAATAAACTTATTTATATTTCATTAAAATGATACAGCTTTCTACTTATTTGCATGGAATTATCAAAATTACTCAGCATTGACCTAACTCTGCTCGTTGACTTCAATGGGACCAGAGTTAGGCCACAATGCTGAGGGTTTGTTTTCTGGGTTTTTTTTTTTTGGAAATTGCACCTTTGGGTTTGACCACACAGCAGCTGGGAGCAAACCTCACAGCCTGAGTAGACAGACTCTTGCTCATGTGGCTCAAACAAATAGCAGCATGAAATTTGCAGCTCCAGTAGAGACTCAAGATAGCCCCCTTAACTTGACCACAGGGGGTTGGATGGGCTTGAGAACCCTAGCTGCAGCCCAAGCCACAACATCCACCCTGCTATTTTCAGTGCACAAGTTCAAGCCCCACTAACCCATGTCTGTCTACTTGTGCTGGGAGGCTGGTAGACCTATCTTTAGGGTCTGTTGGAACCAGTATGGGAGAAAGTCAGTCATCTTCAGACCACTTACCTTTCCCTTTATAATTTTTGTACAATCAGAAACATTGACATGGGTACCTAAGTATGCAATAAGGAGCCTGATTTTCTGTTGCTTAAATATTTAGACTCCAGTGCCTAATATTCAGCACCTGTGGGTATAAAAAATAATAAAGCACTTCTATAGCACTACCTATACAAATCAAAGTGCTTTACAAAAGGTATTTAATTACCATGGTGAAGAATATATGTTTTAAAATGAGTATGGCAGTTAGGACCACAAGTCCATTGAAAGTCTGACTTTGAATCCCAGTCAGACATGTGCTCCTTACTGAGGGACTTTTCAAATCCTACTCCTAAATAAAATAGATAGGCAATTATTATACCCATATTGCTGATAAAACTGAGGCATGGCAGGTGAAGTCACCCCTGTGCAGAGGGCCAAATTAAGGGTAAAGATCCATGGGAGTCAGGTGCCTAAATACTTTTGAAAATCAGGGCCTGAGTTCTTAAATTTGATTTCAGTGCTACATTGGCTGCACTGGCCATCTGCATAGGAATGGAAGATGGTGTAAGGGATTAGCTTCCACCTCTGAAGCTTGAAATCATGGATTCAAATACCCACATGGCCAGGGAAGATAAAATTGATGTAAATTTTAGGAGTAAATTTCTCCCAATAAGACCTTGTCTTAGGTCACACAGCAAGTCATCAGCAGAGCCAAAGTGAGCCCAAGGTTCATGATTCCCATTCCAGTTTCCTATCCACTGGACCATGCTTCCTCCCATCATGCTCCAGCAGTAATACTGAAATGGGAGACAGATGACCTCATTTATCTGATTCCCTACTCATGGCACCTTTTCAGGGGAAGGAAGCCCTGAAAGTCAGGCATTAAGTATCCTTCACTTATTTACTTAAAAGTGCAATATCACAAAGTTTCAATTAGTGTCAATTCCAATCCTGGTTTCAATTAGTGCAATTGCTGTTACAGATAAATCTTGGAATTGTGAAGTTGGACTATTGTTCAGCAAGGCACAGAGAGGTTGAGTTCATTGGAAAAAAAAATTACAGTAACACCTAGAAACTACAACCAAGATTAAGGCCCCGTTCTTTGTAGGCACTCTACACACACCGAGTAGTAAAAGACAGTCCTTCTAAGCTTACAATCTAAATAGACAAGACCCAGGTTGAGAGGGGAAACAGAGGCTCAGATGAAGAGACTTGCCAAGGTCCATGGTAGTGCTGTAAATAGAACCCAGGTCTTCTGAATCCCAGTGCAGTACTCCATCTACTGGCCCATACTGCCAGTCATCTTTGGTTTGTACTGACATATCCCTTCAGATGGAGACCTTTTAACACATGCACTCATTGGCTGAGTCCAAGCATTGCATATGGCCTACTGCTGCAACGTTCCAGTGTATCATCGTTCAATGGTTTCCATGAGCCTGGACATCCACTACACAGACTTCCTCCTCTTCCCAAACATGTTGTTGATTAGTTTGGCCATTGACTTTGACCCACTGGGTCGTCTCTTTTCCTTCACTTTGAAGTTTGTGGTGATAGTTCTCAGGACTTTCGTGAACATGGTCACCACTTCCTGACAATGTTCGGCTGCAGACAGTTCACAGAACTGGCATTTGTTATCCATCGCCAGCTTTTGTCCTTCATCCCAGCCTACTTCTCTCATATGGCATAGATCCTGCTTGTTACCAACTAAGAATACAGCTGAATCTACCACTCTGAAATAAAAAAGTTTTTGATTAGACAAAAAGCCTTACAAAAATGCTATAGGATACCTGCTCTTGTATGCTGCATATCCAAAGGAAACTGACAGGTTTTTTTTATTATAATATTAATGTAGACCATTAAATGCTATCTAGGATCTCAGATTGCTATAAAGCCTCCTAACCCATCTGTGAGGCAAATGACAACCTCATTTTAGTTGTTTTTTTAAGACTAAAAAAAAGTTGACTACATTTTCCCCCTTAAATATTAAAAAGAGTATGAAAAATATACGCACCAAGGGATTAAGGTTGAGACAGTATATGGTGAAAGGGGTTGAAAATATAATTTAAATGATTTCCCAATTGAAGAGGATTTTATTCTCAAGTCATGTTTTATTTAGGCAAAAGCCTCAGCAGGTTATGCATTCCTAGGTCAACTGTTATGAATACCAATACTTAGCACTCAGTTTTTAAACATTTAACTAGTTCACTAATTAATTTATGCCACTGACCTCTGAACTAATTTAAATTATGTGCCCAAGGACATAAAGGGAGTTGATGTCACTGCTGAGGACAGAGTTTCAGAGGAGTTCTTGGTGCCAAATCCTCCCTGATTGGGTCTATAGTAGTATTATCTTCCAACTTCCCACTGGTGCATCTCCCCTGTGGTGAGAGCAATGGGAGGAGCTGCAGCATAGGCTAACTACCAGCATTTTAACCTGCACATTGTCTAATCTTGATCAGAGCAGTTAGTCTTATATCGCCTAGCTTGACAGTATGATTTACGTCTGAAACAATGAAAAAGCCTATAGTATACTGGGTTTTGGGTGGAATGGGTTACATTTTGCTGCTGAATTGACCAGCTAGTATATTACTATCGTTATGTTGCTGGGTACTATTGCTGTGCAGTGTCATTTTCATGGCTGTGAGGGTACCTAGAGCTCACACACATCTCTTTTTGTGTGTTAGTCTGAAAGAAATGTAATATTTATAATACAACTTACCTTTTGCAAGCTGCCAGGTGGGAATCTCGTATCCTGTATAGCAATGCCTTTGCAAAGGCAAAGGAAGCTCTGTCACTGATGTCATACACAATGACAAATCCATCAGCCCAGTGGAGTTCATCAATGAGGGACAGCTTCCCCTGTCGTGGCTGAAGGCAATGAAATGCATACAACAATAGAAAGAATCCATTACTGTTATCATTGTACAATAATTTTCTTTCTAAGAATGTAAGGAAACATACACGTTTGTACAGTGCACAGCACAATGGGGCCCTGAACTGGAACTGGTACTCCAAAGAGCTACAGATAAGCCACCACCATCACTGGAGATAATGGTTACAATGAATGTATAACCATTGTTTCAGAACTTAAACCCCCCTTGATAGGTCTTAATTATCAGTAAAGTTAAATTAAATCTTACAGCCAGACTCTGGTCCCTTGATTGTAATGGAGTGCCTCTGAATTTACCCCAGGGTAACTGAGCACAAAACGGTGGCCATCAGTATTTGTTTAACCCTTTTATATAAAGACACGATGGAATGGATTGCACCCTCAGCAAGTTCACGGATGACACTAAGGTGGGGGGGAGAGGTAGATACGCTGGAGGGTAGGGATAAGGTCCAGAGTGACCTAGACAAATTGGAGGATTGGACCAAAAGAAATCTGATGAGATTCAACAGGGACAAGTGCAGAGTCCTGCACTTAGGATGGAAGAATCACATGTACTGCTACAGGCTGGGGACCGATTAGCTAAGTGGCAGTTCTGCAGAAAAGGACCTGAGGATTACAGTGGACGAGAAGCTGGATATGAGTCATCAGTGTGCCCTTGTTGCCAAGAAGGCTAACAGCATATTGGGATGCATTAGTAGGAGCATTGCTAGCAGATCGAGGGAACTGATTATTCCCCTCTATTTGGCACTGGTGAGGCCACATCTGGAGTATAGTGTCCAGTTTTGAACCCCCCCAGTACAGAAAGGATGTGACAAATTGGAGGGAGTCCAGCAGAGGGCAATGAAAATGATTACGGGGCTGGAGTACATGATCTGAGAGGAGAAGCTGAGGGAACAAGACTTATTTGGCTGCAGAAGAGAAGAGTGAGGGGGGATTTGATAGCAGCCCTCAACTACTTGAAGGGGGGGTTCCAAAGAGGATGGAGCTAGGCTGTTCTCAATAGTGGCAGAACAAGAAGTAATGGTCTCAAGTTGCAGTGGGGCAGGTCTAGGTTGCATATTAGGAAACACTATTTCATAAGAGGGTGGTGAAGCACTAGAAATGGGTTACCTAGGGAGGTGGTGGAATCTCCATCCTTAGAAGTTTTTAAGGCCTGGCTTGACAAAGCCCTGAGTGGGATGATTTAGGTGGGGTTGGTCCTGCTTTGAGCAGTGGATTGGACTAGATGACCTCCTGAGGTCTCTTCCAACCCTAATCTATGATTCTATAGTATGGTGTTGCCACTCTTGATCCTAGTAAAATGAATATGGGGAGTTTGCTGACTTTATTTGTTGTTTGTTGTTCCCACACAATTCCCTCTACAAAAGCAACTCTGGTGTTTTTAACCTGTTCCTTCACTAGGAAGTTATTTTAGTGAATCATTTACCCTCCTAGCCATTCCACCTCCGGCCCCAGTCTCTGAAAAGACTTGGAGAGTATGTAAATCCTTCAGCAGGACATGAAATCACCACACAGACTTTGGTGGGGGCAGTTTGTTAATATGAGTGACGGGAAGTTAGAACAGGACAGTGAAAGTGAAAGCAGAGGGAGAAGGGATGAAAGATAGGGTTTCATATTTACTTTGAAAGCCTAGATGGAGAAAGGATGTGGCCAATTAAAAACAAAGGCATCAAAGATGGCTGACAAATCAATAGGTGAAAAACTGCAAAAGCAGAAGATGGTGGCAGATGAGCTGGATGGGAGCAGAGAGTTAAGAGATCTATGAAATAGTTGGGAGCAAGTCCACAGACAGTTTAATAAAATAAATAAAGGTTTTTTGGCTATATTCTGAAATCAGTAATGAGGCACTGAGGAAAGTTAAGACAAAGCCATTAGTCTTCTTGGTCCAGACCTGAAGGCACCTTGAAAACCGCTGAAAGAACTGTACAGAAGGATAACATCAGTGTAGGTGATAATTAATGTCAAAGGGAGAAAAGAAGACCGCATAATTTTCCATTATTTTTATATGTTTTAAAGATGTTCAAACCCATGAAGAAGAGACTGTAGATTATAGATAGAAAACCTTTCTAACTAGCCCTCTTTTTCCCAAATGCCTCAGCACACTTCTGTAACAATCTACGCTACTCCACCATAACACCAAATGCTGTTTGTGACAGCTTGCAATTCAATGGAAATAGTACAGATTTTTGTTTATATTCAGGGTATTCGGTAGCTGGTTATATTATATTTTATAAATGGGTGCTGTGCTATACAAACCTAGTACGGCAAGTTCCCTGCCCAGAAAGTCTCCAATCGAAATGCCAAATTTGTCACTGTCTTGATTTCAATCTGTTGCAATGTGTGCTGATCTGTGTACTTTGCAACTAAAACAAATCATTTAAGGGAGACTGGGCAGCTTAGATATGGGATAGAGCCTTTCATACCCAGAGCTGTCTACGCTGGGAAAATTCACCTAAAAATGACTGACTAGTTCAGCAGAATCATTGTTGAAACTGGTGAGAGCCACAATGTAGGCAAGGCTTTAGTGCCCTCCACCATCATTTTAGATAGACCAGTTGAAATTCAAGTCTAATTGAAATGGGGATGAAGGGGTTCTGACTGCAGGAGATTTGCCCTTACTATTGCTTGCCCCTAGTTCAGCTGCACTGTGGGAATTTTTTGGTAAGTTTGCTGCCCCCAACAAGGTCTACGTTAGGGTTCACGTGCAGCTCAGATTTGCAATGACCAAAAATGGTTCTTCTCCGAGATGCCAGTGGGACTGAGTTGGTCTTAGTTCTGTTCAGGGGGGGTAGGTGCCTCTATCACAGAAAATACCACCAAGCTTGATGCACAAGGTAGTCTGAGGGTGGAGGAGAGAACTCCAAAGGGTCCCCTCAAGGAGTTTCCCTAGATCATTCTGAACCCAGATCCAGGGAGTTGCAGAGGGCCAGAGCTATCTGCTCAGAGGTCCTGTGCCTACTCCCTAATGGTGGGCTACCCTGCTCCAACTCCTGGCCAACATGGTTCTAGCTGAGTCAAGCTGTCAAGGTCCACCCTGGATGCCACTGCCCCAGTTCCCACTAATGGGGGAGGGAATCCCATAACGCACAGAAAGGCAGCAGCAGGAACGTCAACGTCAAGCATCAACATTCATTGAGATCCTCTCCAGGGTTTGAGGAGAGGGGAATGATGCAGGATCATCTGGCCTGCTCCTTCATTTCTATGCTATGGCCTTAGATCCTTTGGCTACGTGGATGATGGCTCTTTGCAGGACCTAGTACCGTAGTGTTGAGCAGAGAGGCAGATCCGTTTTGGGTAATACTGTGGGGAATGAGCTGGCTTATCTGGATATGTTTTGACACATCCGTCACCATAGCATCTTTATTAACCCTTTCAGCAGAGAAGGAAGGAATTGAATGACCATGAAGGCCGAATTCCCTTAGAAGTGTTTTATTCAGGTCAGAGTTAAGCCCAGTTCTTAACATGGGAAAGTCTGTATTGTCAATATCATTGGATCTATTCTGGGAATACAGGACTTCAGTTTCCAGGGCTGTCCATTTGGCCATTGTCACAGGTAAATGAAATTTAGTTAGATGTTTTTAAATTAGCCATTTAAAAGGATATTTGAGGAAACTATATAAATAGTGATTGCAACCTTTTTGCCCCTCCTATGAATTTAAAGATTCATGTAATTTTACTGTACAATGTTATATTTGGTTGCCACTAGTAGCTTTCAAAATGGAAAAGCATTGACCAGATATAGCTGTCCAATGCAGGGCTCATTCTATAAAGTTGGAAAATGCTCAGTACAGAGAGAGTCCTGACAGCTACATGTTATAGCTACGGGAATTTCGATCTTCTGTGTCAGTTGCTAAAAGTGCAAAGTGAGAGTTAGCTTTTCTCCTCTCTCCTCCCTGCCACCTCACTCTTAGAAGGACCTTTGGGAGCAGCCTTTATAAGTTGCACTTACCTGTGAACAAGGGTCATAAATTTCCATGTTAATGTTCCTCCCATCCAGACACAAATGTTTAGTGTAGACGCACTCTACAAGACACATAGCATTAAAATCAATATCAGAGTTAACAAGCGGGGGGGGGGGGGGGAGGCTTTAATTGCTATACTGCCAATGAAGAAACACAAGATTTGCTGTAGTGAATTAGCCCTTGGACCATCAAGTCTCATATCAATCCTCTGGCAGAACCTGATGTGTTACTGGAAAGTGAACCCACCCCCTCAGATATGCCCATAGTGAATTGTGCAACGCTTAATTGTGTCCCTCAGCTCATGGCTGGCCAGGTCCTATTCCACTGTGATGCCCAAACAGGTGCCAATGTGCGAGGGAACATTGTTAGAACATAGTGCTAGCCATTTGAGACAGCATATAAGCATGCTTAGGTAAATGCTCATGCTTTTAGGATAGTGAGTAATTTCCCAAAAGTCTCTTTACAAATATTATGAAAGTTTTAGGATATCTAGGACACGATAGCAACCTGTATGTTGAGAAGTGATGGGAGCAGGAGCTGGCTATGATTTCAGGGTCGAGGGAAGGTAAACTTGGAATCAGTTAAGTTCTGATGACCCACTTATTCTATTATGCATGATCTTGCACGATTATGCAAAGTTTTTTCCTCGAGGTAAAATAGAACCATAGGGGTAACTCATTTTATTAGTTTTTTTTCAAATAGGCTGGGTGGGTATGAGCTTTCCTCACATAAGCAGTGTTGGTTTGACCCTGTCAAGTTATAATTATGCTGGTATTATACAAGCCTGAACTTGGGTGCTGATCCTGAAAAAGCTGGTACCAGGAGTAACACTTGAGCACTAGCATTGTAGTTAAATGGAAAACCTCACAGTAGCAAACATTTCCCTCAGTAGCATTTGCAGGATTGAGTCCTTAAGCTGTATTCTTAGAATCTGAAACATGCACTCAGTGTCACAATGCCTCACTGATATAGGGGCCTCAGCCTGATTTTCAAAAATGATTCAGGCACTTAGGAGCCAAAATCCCTTTTAAAAATTGGACTCAGACATTGTAATGCTGAGCACAATTCCTAAATACCTTTAAAAATCTGGACCTAAATCTCATTTTCAAAAGCGATTTAGGCATTTTGGAGCCAAAATCCAATTGATGGGATTTAGATTAAGTGCCTAAAATTTAGGCTCCTAAATCAGTTAGGTCTTGCAATGCTGACCATAGCAAAACCCAAAAGCCTTTTAAAATCTGGGGCATAATCTACATATCGAAATATTTTGAAAATCTCCAACAGTTGCTATTAATAGTGGGACAAGGTGTCGCCACTATTCTAAGCACCATGTTGCTCTGAGCAAATCTAATCAGCACACTATTTCAAACAGCACTGGCAATTTACTGTCTAGGGCTGCCAATGTTGCCAACCCTGGGGGAGCTGAACTGGTGTTTACAATGGTGTAAACAGTTCAAAAAATTCCTGGTGCAGACAGGGTCCAGATAAAGTTCACCATTGCTGGGATTCCCCTTGACTCCCTATCAGCACCATGTTAGTCTTTAGGTAGAGCTGCAGTTCTGAATAACTGGCCTATCCTCAGCTACCTTCTTCAGAACCCTCAAGTGAATATTTGGGATGGGAAAATTAGAAGGATAAATCTGCAGCACACTCAAACATTGTGGCATCCATAATTAAGTAAGAACATAAAACTTTTGAAATCCAATCTCTGATTCTACTACGAAATGTTCTGGGCTGATTTGTGGATTGCTTTTTATTTTATTCACCTGCTAACTGTAGAAGCAGGTCAAAAATTATTTTCGAACAGTGTTTGTAAAGAGAAGCTTGGGCTGTACAAATACATGGGTTTGTTAAAAATTTTCCTTGAAAAAACAGCAGGGAGTTTTTGTATGTGAAACTCACAGTACTAGCTAGTTCCCCTGTCCTGCTGAGTCCAGCTGATTTAGGAGATTCTCAGAGGCAAAGATTAGATTTGGATTGTCAATCCTTTGTGGCACAGATTTTCTTTTTGTTCTGTATGTACAGCACCTAGCACAACAGAGCACTGGTCCATGACTGGGGTTCCTAAGCACTACTGCAATACAAATAATGAAAAGGGAATGGGAGTTGGGTGGGTAACTGCTCTTTGTGCCTCTGGAAGTCTCCCTCTTACTGCATTCTCTTTTCTCCAGGTGCTCCATAGCTTATCTATGGAAAATGCAAGTCTCTTAAGGCCAAATTTTGACTTTTCCTGAAAAAGACCTCTTGGAACAAGAAGTTTGTTTGCAGAGAAGGTAAAAACATTATTTTTTGTACTTCTTCACTATCTTCTTTAATTGTCTTCTCTCCACTTTATGGTGTACAGAGTTTACCAGCCTTTGTGTGTCTGATCTAGTCAAGTTTTTTTTAGCACTTTGCCCTTTTCATTTCTGATTAGTACTTCACCTGGCACAGCGTGTGCCGAGTTTTACATGTTCATTTTTATACGTCTGCTTTCTACATGAGTTATGTTTCTATTCTTCATATTTTCATCAGAAACTCAAAGTAACAAACTAAACAAATTCAATCACCATTTTAAAAGACTGTTCAGTTTCCATTTTAAAGATACTTTCTGAAACAATAATAAACCTACTTCTCTGAGATCAAACAGCTCATCATCCACTATTACCCTTGGAAAATCATTTCAGTGAATGTATATAACCCAAAAACCACTTTGATTAGATGTTAGGAAACACTTCTAAACAGAACTGAGAATTTAAAAAGTAAATTCAGGTACGTATTTGGTAGGAAATTAAAAATTGACATTTCCTCTTTCCCTGGCTTTAGTGCTCGGTAGAGGTATGATTTACAAAACGCAGAAAGGTTGCGAGTGGGAGCTTACCAGAATTAGAGGCATATTCTCCAATGAAACGCCTGGTTAAGAATCGCACTGTGAGGGCTGCAATACAAAACAAACTCCAGCTGAGCACATGCCTGCTTCAGTGACGGTTAACTTCATACAACTTTTGATCTTACTTGATGCGCAAAAATCCCCAACATTTAAAAATCAGTCGTGTTCTCTCCCCGGCTGCACCCCGATTGCCAAGGGGGAGCGTTGCAAACGGAGATTGGAGGACGAACAGTTGCGTGATCAATAATGCAAAAGTCCGGGGGGGGGGGGGGAGATCCGGGGCGCCTCGGAGTAGCACAATGGAAGAGCCAGTGTAAAGCTGGAATGGACAAATCTTTAAACGGTGCCGCTGCTTCCTACGTTGTCTTGGTGCAGAAAAACCGCTGGCCATTGATTCCCCGGCTCAGTGGATTACTAAAAAGTCAAGTGGCCCGAGTCGCAACCACCCTGACAAAACTTGGGGGGGGGGGCCGGGTAACGCTGAAATCCCTCTTGTTCAATTCTCAGCCCCCCACCCACAAAGTTAACTTGTAAGTTTACCAGACTTGCCGGCTCCTCTGCTGCCCAGCACAGCGAGCTTCAGCTCGTTCATCCTGAGCCGGCCCAGCGCCTGGCTGAGCTCTTCAAAAAGCGGATTGAGTGCGGAGCCAGCTGTGCGGCAAGCCCGCGCCGCGCCGCCACCCCCGGACAAGCTCTCGACACCTGCCCGCAGGGGCTCCGGGCGGGTTCCCACAGGCAGCGCTCGCCGAGCCGCTTCCCCTCCCCGCCACGTCTTTCTAACCGCCTGGGCCGGGGACGTCAAGGGGGGGCCGTCGTCGAGCTCTTTGTCCCTCTGCGGACCGCCCACGCGGTGGTGCCTGCAAGGAGCGGTCAGACTGGGAGTTGCCCAAGCGCCTCTTCCTGCACCCTGGCTGCGATCATCCCCAGGGATCCCCTCCCCGGAGGTTTCTAGTTACCGCTCAGAGCAAAGGGCAAGGGAGGGGCGCTGAGCGGTTGCTTTGGTTTTGAATCTGTTAGTCTCTAAGGTGCCACCAGTCCTCCTTTTCTTTTTGCTTTGCTTTTGTTTTCCCAAGTGAGGCAGTCACTTCCTTTAAGAAAAGGAGGACGTGGGGCACCTTAGAGACTAACACATTTATTAGAGCAGAAGCTTTCGTGGGCTACAGCCCACTTCAGCCGATGCATTCTGTAGCTCACGAAAGCTTCTGCTCTAATAAATGTGTTAGTCTCTAAGGTGCCCCACGTCCTCCTTTTCTTTTTGCGAATACGGACTAACACGGCTGCTGCTCTGAAACCTGTCGGGTCCTTTAGCGATTCTCACGCACGTGCATTTTGCAGGAGGATGGGAAAGTGACCCCCCTCAGATTTGCCGTTAGCAACATTGTGATGAAACCTGGAAACGGCACAAAGGTCCTCTGGCAAATCCCATCTTTCTGACTGTAAACATTTACTCCGAGCTGAAACGTAGCGTAATAAACTTGTTTGCAAATTGCTGACAACCGCCCCCATATTTTTCCTCACTTTTTGCCCACCATACAAACAGGAGCTTGAGTCTTTTTAAAGCCAGGTGTAAAGCTTAGTAGTTGTAGCTGTTCTAAAATTCATAAAAAAGTGTTTTAAGTCGTTTGCAGAAAATTTGTCTTTTGGACCAAGGGCTTTGAATGTTGGTCCCGAGGACATTAAAATAGACAATTGCACATGTATGAAAAAGGTGGCTCTAGCAATGTAAAGTAACTTTTACTAGAAACAGAACTTTAAAAAACGATTTTGATCTTCAAATCACTTTACAGTCACTATGGCCCTGATCCTGCAAACACTGAGGCCCAGGTGTGACTTTGTCCATGTAACAGTGATATTGATTTCAGTAAAGCTACGCAGTTGCAAAGAGTCCAAGATGGTAGTGCAAGGGGACTGTTGCCCCCTTACTAACATTCAGTGGGGGTGTTTTAGTTGCTAGCTCCCAGTACTAAAAAGGGGTCTATGGGGAATCAGGACCCTGAGACTGACAGCCCCCAGGAACAATGGGGAGAGGCTGAATGACAGGGCGGGCAGGCTAATCAGGGAGTTAGGAGGCCAGGGAGGTCGTGTCCTCTGTGTGAGCTGGATTTGCCTGGGTCAGACAGAGTGGGGCCGAGCTAAGGAGAAAGCCAGGGCCTGAGCTGAACCGACCCAGGGAGCAGAGCCGTGCCAGATCCAGAGAGAGCAGCCCCTGTCCTGGGAGCAGAGCTGCAGCCCCAAAGCCAGAGGCACAGCCCAGTGAGAGCGGTCTTGCCCTGGGAGGGAGAGCTGCAGCATCCAGAGCCAGAGGGGCCAGAAAAGCAGCCCAGTGCTGGGAGCAGAGTCACAGAAGCAGCCTGCAGAGCAGACCTGTCCTGGGAGCAGAGCTGCAGCCCCAAAGCCAGAGGCACAGCCCGAGAGACCAGACTTGCCCTGGGAGTGGAGCTGCAGCAACCAGAGCCAGAGGGACCAAAGAAGCAGCCCAGGGAGCTGGAGGCAGAGCAGCAGCAGCGCTGAGACCGAGTGGTGGAGCTGGGGTGACTGAGGGGGACCCTGGGCAACGGGCCCAGTACAGGGAGACACCTCAGCCAAGGGGCTCTGCACGCCAGGCTTGGATCGTAATCCCGACAGGGCAGGGGTGACACTGGGAAGAAGGATCCTACCACTTAGAGCCTGAGAGCATGTGGCCACCACCAGAGCAAGTGTCCGACCCACAGCATCCCTGCAGCACAGCCAGGGTCTGAGAGGAAGGCCTGGGACTTACAAGGAACAGAGTGAACTGCCCTGACATTCCAGAGACACTGTTTGTGATGTTCCCTGCCACAGAGCGGGGTGATGTGTTTCTTTTAACCTTTCCCATTTTTCCTTATTCTTTTTAAAATTAATTGTTGATTAAATAACTTGCATTTGCTTTAACTTGTATGTAATGGTCAGTGGGTCAGAGAAGTGCCCAGTGCAGAGAGAGTACCCCAGAGTGGGGACACCCTAGCCCCTGTCGTAGGTGACCACAGCAGGGTTGGGGGTCAAGGCCCTCAGGAATCCTGGGCCCAGCCTTGTTGGGGTTACGAGGACTCTGGCAGACAGGAGAGTGGAAGGGGAGTCCTCAAGGGCAGGGAGGCCACTGGGTAAAGGAAGTGGGAGCGAGGACTCAGATCCTTTCGCTAGCCCACTTTACCGGGGTAGTGCAGAAGCCAGGAGAGTTCCTTACAGTAGTGGGACTATTCCCCCCCCCCCCGCTTACAGTAGCCTAATTAAGGCTCACAGCACTGTGAAGCATAAAACCATGAGAGATGGGGAAAACTAATGAATAAAAAGGGTGTCATTTGGCCAAGTTCACACAGTCAAGTCAGTGGCTAAACTAAGAATAGAACTTTTAATACTGTGAGTTAAGTGCATTGTTCCATCTCCATATAGAGGCAGAAGTTGGTTCAATAAAAGTTTTAATAGCATATATGCTTGCAAAAGCTAATTTGTAATCTCATGTACTTGAATACTCATGAGAACAAATCTTAAATTCTCATTGTGTAAACATTCACACAGAAAACTCCATTGTAAAAGTTATTAATCCATCAGGGAACAGAAGTAATGCCTTAAGATTTATGTGATCACTGACATTCACAGGTAAATAACAGTCCGCATTTCAAGTAGCAATCCACATACAATTTGTTCAAACTATGTAGATTTACTTTCAATAATAGTACATTAAAGAGATACAAGCTGGGTGAGGTAATATCTTTTATTGGACCAACTTCTGTTGGTGAGAGACAAGCTTTCCAGCTTACCCAGGGCTCTTCTTTGGGTCTGGGAAGCTAGTTCAGCCCTGGTCTACTCTACCATTAGGTCTATGTAAGGCATCTTACATGGACCTCATTCTGTAAGTGTAAGTGTCTATACTAAGGTTATGTCTACACCAGCATTTTTGTCACTATAACTTATGTCGCTCAGGGGTGTGAAAAAAATCCCTCTGAGCGACATTAGTTACACTGAGAGAAGCGCTGATGTAGACAACACTATGTCAGTGAGAGACAGTCTCCCTCCAACATAGCTACCGTTGCTTGTTGGGGGTGGTTTAATTACGTCGATGAGAGAGCTCTCTCCCATTGGTATAGAGCAGCGTAACTGATGTTGCTTGGGCAGGTGGCTTTTTCACAAGCCTGAACGACAAGTTATACCACAGTCAGACTTTCTCTCCGCAGGTGCTTTTGTTGGAGAAACTTATGTTGCTCGGGGGTGTGAAAAAACCACACACCCCCAACTGACAAAAGTTTCACCAACAAAAGCGCTGGTGGGGACAGCGTTAGGTCCGGAGGAGACGCTCTCCTGCCCACATAGCTACTGCCACTCGTTGGGGGTGGTTTAATGATGCCAGTGGGAGAGAGCTCTCCTGCCAGCAGAGAATGGCTACATGGGAGACCTTACAGTGGTACAGCTGTGCTGTCCGTAGACATGGCCTTTTTTGTGTCACTGCTAAATACCAGGTGGAACAGAATGTTCAGCATAAGTAGTTAACACATTTCAAGGGATCATTCAAGATGTAGTGGCCCGTTAACACCCTTGCAGTCATAGGGGTGGAAAGGTAGGTAGGGCGGGGACAAGCAGCTGGGGGAAGGAGGGGTTATATCGCTACTGGGTGTGAAAAAGCCACCCCCCTAAGTAACGTAAATTACACCATTCTAAGCGCCAGTGTGGACAGTGCTATGTTGGCGGAAGAGTTTCTCCTGCCAACATAACTACCGCTGCTCGCAGGGCTGGAGTAATTAAGCCGATGGGACAGCTCTCCTATCAGCTTAGAGCAGTTATATTAGCACGTACAGGCAGCGGCATAGCCGCATCACTGCAGTTCCACTACTGTAAACTCTCTAATGTAGTCGTAGCCCGAGTTAGTTTCCCAGATGTGAAGAAGAGCTCTGTGTAAGCTCAAAAGCTAGTCTCTCTCACCAACAGATGTTGGTCTAATAAAAGACATTACCTCACCCCTTTCCCCCCGGGTCTCTCTAATATCCTGGGACCAACACAGCTACAACAACACTGCATAGTTCATTTAAAGACAAGCATGATCTGTTAGCAGAAATTTTGCTAAGTAAATGAGGCAGCATTCATAAAACATAATGTGAATTATTTGCTTGGCTCTAGTGTTAAGAATAAAGAACACCATTCACTATTGCCCTGTACAGTCATCTACTCAATGCAAAGTAAGTGTTAAATGAACCCATTCTGAATTGGATTTGTTTTCCCACTCACTCTCCACTGGTGTGTATGACAAGGAACAGGGCAACAGTGAACTGGGTCCAAACTGTTCCGTGTATTCAGTATCACATTTTCCCATAGGTAACTCAGAATCCCTGATACATTTCCAAATGCTATGGGATCATAGACAGAGGCACCGACTTTCCATGTGCTAGGGGTGCTCAACCCCTGACTCTGCCTGAGACCTTGCCCCCACTCCACCCTTACCTCAAAATCCCCACCCCACCTCTTCCCCACCCCATTTTGCTCCTCCCTTGAGCACGCCACGTCCTCACTCCAGAGCCTCCTGCAAACGGCAAAACAGCTGATCACGATAGGTGGGAGGCACAGGTAGGGATGGGGAAGTGCTGATTGGCTGGGCCCACCAGTAGCAAGCCCACCAGCTGATAGGATTCAGGATTATTTTGTCCAGAAATTGAAATTCCATCACATTTAGCGTGAAAAACCATGTTCTGTAGCAGAAATAACTGATTTGATCTAGGATGAAATGTCGCTAATACTCAAATTTTTGTTTAATATTTATTTTAATGTTGGATGTGAAAAATAAGCCCTTATAGTTTTGAACAGATTTACCAGCATTGTAAATGCTCTCTTTCCTTTTATCATGGAGGATTTTGCAATCTCCTGTCATCCGTCCTAACTGACAACCATTGAGGGACAAAGACATTATGACAGTATTAGTTCTATTACAACGGCAGTTGCTTCAGATCCACGCATTGCAATGCATATAAATGGCCAAACAGTTGTAGATTTCTCTTTGAAAATAAACCAGAGATGCCATGTAATGAAATAATACTTTATGGCCAAAGTTTTCAAATCTGGGAACCAAACTTTAGGTACGTAAGTCTGAAAATTTTATCCTACATTGTACATCATCTGTCTCTCAATTTTTTTTTTAAAGTGTGTTCAAACCCTTTCCAAAGACTGCGGTTGGGTGATTAATTTAAATTTTTCCTTTCAGTTTTGGAAACCTCACCAACAGCAGTGCAAGTGAAACTGGCAAGTAGAGTTTCAATATCTAACCTGAGTACAAATGGCCAAAAGTAATTTAGGCTCCAATTCTGCAATGTGAAGTGAGTTGCAATATAGATTGTAAGCTCCAAGGGTGAGGTAGTGTCTTTAAATTTCATGTTTAAAGAGTGACGAGTAGTTCCTGATTGAGGCCTTTAAGTACTGCTGCAATGGAGATATTAAAAAGGGTCCATCCGTGCAGCTCAGATTGCAGAATTGGGACTTTAAGATTGAATTTTCCAGCTCTGGTTGCAGATAGGTGAATCGTATAGAAGAGAATTTCATTGAAAAATAAATTTAAAACTTTTCTGTGAAGTAAATGCTCAAGTTAATAGTAAAAGTTCAGCAAATTATGAAAACCAAGACTAAATGGGTATACTGTGTATATACACACCAAAGCACAAGGGAAACAGCTTGTATCTGATTTATTTTTAGTGACAGTGGAATGTTAACTCTTTTTTTTTTTTTAGCTCCAGTGTTTATAGCACAGTATTAAAACAGATTTCTAACTATGGTAATTCATTGGGAATCTAACATGTTACCTTTACTTTAAGAAGCCGAGCATTGCGATCCTCGGTACAAAGGAAGCATTTCATAAACTGAAAGGGAAAAGTGGCTCGGAACACGTTTTTAAAGTACTTAACATTACTTTGAATGACAGTCATGAAGGACAACCTCTGAATGCTGCTGTACAGTGTAGTTTAAGGGACAAATTCTGGGTTTGTTACTCATATGCAGGAACAGCCAAGGCCAGGAACAGAGCTGCAAAATAGAAATATTCTGTTCCAGTTCTCATTCATGGTCAGACCTGTTGAAATCCCATTCCACAGTTCCTCCATGGCTCCAGCTCTAGGTGTTAGAGCTCTGATCCAGACATTTCAACATGCACGTCCCATTCATCTTTTTGCCCTGGGGTGCAATTGTTCAGCTGAAAGGAGATGATATTCTGTGTACTGATTACTTCTCCTTTAGAGGAAGAGTCTCCCTGCCTGTGGCTGACAGCTGCCATTTTGTGTTTCAGTTCAACAGAATGATAGAATGATTGACTACAGTCTCATTTTTCGTTCAGATTTCATCTGTTCCTTCATTATTTGTTTTGGTTTTTTTTTTTTTAAAAAAAAG
Organism: Dermochelys coriacea; assembly: GCF_009764565.3. Classification (NCBI taxonomy): domain Eukaryota; kingdom Metazoa; phylum Chordata; order Testudines; family Dermochelyidae; genus Dermochelys; species Dermochelys coriacea. The sequence continues at coordinate 237,660,311 of NC_050068.2, read as the reverse complement.
CAGATTGGTCATTAATTATTTATTTTTAATGCCACATAATTTACGTCACATGCTTGTTCCCTTATTAATCATTTTTTACTTCCAGTGCTCTCCTTGGCTATCATCTTTCCACCTGATCAGCTTCTGAGGTCCTAAGTTGATGGAAATGTGCTAGCACCCTCCTTCCACTGCTTCACTTGATGAAAACACCCTGATAGTGGTACTCTCTGGCTTCTGGGAGCACTTGGATAAGGAAGTCTCGTCTACCTGATATTTGAAATACTGATTTCCCAAGGAGCTATCTCAGACTTTCATGACCTGCAAACTAAGCACATGGCTTTAATAAACTTGGTATGAATGCCTTGACCAGCACCGTCCTATCAGGAACCAACAATACCACCATTGCTGAAGTCTGGATTTTGTCAACACTGCTGCTGGGAGGTATAATTCCCAGCTCAGGTAGGATGTGTTAATTCTTCTTGAACTAGCATGCTCAAAATAGCAGTGTTGTCATGGCAGCAGCTCATGCCAGTCACTCCAAGTATTATCCCATTCCAGAACCTAGGTATATTCTCGGGCAGCTAGCCCACGCCACTGGAGCCATACTGCCATCTTTAGATGCTAGCTCAACCAAAGCTAGCATGTGTATGTCTATACATACACTATAACTACACTTCCCAGCCACAATGTAGATCACATACCCTGTGTCTGGGGCTTGGTTTCAGTCCTGACTGGCAGGTGGGTTACAAATCCTACTTTTGGAGGATGTTGGGAGGTTGCTAGTAGGTAGGGCAGGATGCTGGTCAAAGTATTTCGTGTGAGAGGGAGAGTTCAAACAGCTTTGTTGTTTGACTTGTCTGAAATAAATTACATAGACTGCAGAATACATGCGTTTCTCTGTGGAAAAACAGAGGACCTGACTGTCCATTCACTTGCACCTTACCTTGTATGGGCATTTACACATCAGAATAAATGCATTTTGCATCTTGTAGTGAGGCAACCATTCACCAGTGCGGCACCTCCCGCTGGTCATCCTGGGAATTAGCTCTCCAGCCTCCAGGGCACCCTCTGCAGGCCAGTGTCTCACCTATTGCTGGCCCCCATGTCCCTCCTGGACCCCAGTACCCCTTTATCTTGGGTGCTGCCCCCTGGCAGTACACCTTCTCTCTGGGTCTCCCCACCCAGGGGAACCTTCAACCCTTTATCCCCACTTCACTTCAGTCTATGGCTGCTGCAGGTCACCATCTAGCCCCCGCTCACTGGGGCAGACTGCAGAATACAAGCCATTCATCATTGGCAAAGGGGGGTTTGGACATGCTGCCTTTGCCTTCCCTGGGCTGCACCTCTGCAACCCCAATACCTTTCCCAGCCTTTAACAAGGCCTGTAGCCTTGGGGGTTTCCAGGCTGGCGCTCCCCCAGCCCTGATCCACTCTAGGTACCTTACTCAGCTCTCAAGCAACCAGACCCATTTCTCTCCACAACTAGAGAGAGACTGCCTGAGCACTTTGCTCACAGTCTTTTATAGGTCCAGCTGTGGCCTGATTGGGGTGTGGCCCCAGCTGAGGCTGCCTTCCCCATCAGCCTAGCCTTTAGCTCACCGCTCCAGCCTTCTCCCAGGGCTGGTTGTAACCCTTTCAGGCCCGGAGTGGGTGACCACCCTGCTACACATCTCCTTTGCACATTTGTACAGTATATGGATACACAAGGTGCAAGTCATTATCCTCCTCTTTACACCGTTACTTCTGTACCTTTTGGGTTAATCTGTTAGGGTGGTTATGGGCAGGCACAATATTGATGAAGTATTTCTGATGAACATGCTCAGAATATGTGGGGAGTATGTATATTTATATACTGTACTTTTATAAATGGCTACACAAGGTAAGCGCAAGTGTGTGTGCACACACATATATATACACACACGTCTATTTTATATGTATACACACACATACACATACATCTTATTTCAGTGAATATCATATTTTCCCTTGAGGTAAATATGGACTTCTGAAGTTCACCTTCAATCAGGATTCACCTTGAGAATCAATACCTCTTGTTAATTACCTCCCTGAAAGAAGTATCTGCTAAAATAATTGTAAAGAAAAAGCACAGAGGTTAATAGTGGGTGAATGTGAAAGTGTGTGTAGGAGCAATGGGATGGTGGAAGGTAGTAGGTTTTTGAATTTGATAAAATGAAATACATTTTTCACAAAAAAATGTTGATGAAAATCCGGTCTTGTGGGGATGCTGCAAAATCTAGCTGTTTGAGTAGGCAGTGAAGGAGACCTGAAGCAGAGGCCAGACTTTCGCAGTGGGAGCTTTCAGCTATATGGGTCTCATAGCTTTTGAACAGCTCTAGTTAGGACAATGGCTCTATCTCTCTAGTGATAGTGTTACTTGACTTGTTACAGAATTCATGCCGAAGGAGGTCTCAAAATGTTTGCTTCCTGGATATAACATGGAATTAAAAAGGGAAAAACTGCAAACCCTTTTGAAACTTAATCTTGTAGGAAATTTCGCAGAAATACAGAGAATGTTTAAACAGCTTCTGCTATTTCTGAATTTATACAATAGCTGCAGAGTCAGAGGAAAAGCCACATAAGTTTAAAATTTCATTTTCCTACATTTGGAGGGGAAAACAGCATTTCCGGTTCATAACATTCAACTTTGAGAAACAGATTGGAAGAAATCACATCTGGATGTGCTTTTTATCCCCAATAAATAATATATGAAGATATCAGTTCTTTCTTTGTGTCCCACAGCAACAACGTGAGGAGATATTCCGATATATAAGGGAGGTTGAAAGTAAGGGAAATATGTATGAGTTTGGAAAATTAGTTGATTCTCTGATAAAGAAGATGATGATTTGGTATTCATAACCTCAGTTTGGAGGAATTAACATTAACTAAAACGGTAGATAGCTGCAAAAAGTTTCATCACAAATTTTCAAAAGAAACAAACAATCTTTCCATTTTTGTTGAAATTTGGAATTGCAACAAAAAATAATTGAAATTTTAAATTTTGGACAAAAAAAATAAAACCCAGAAAAATATCAGACACAGTATTTTCCTGTCCCTACTGAAAATTTGTAAAATGTGAATCCATTCTTATAACTGTAACCCTTCTGCCAGGTTGAGTCAGGTTCAATGTCTAGGATTTCGATTAACAACACAAAACAGAATTGGCTGAAGCTCCCACCAGTAATCTGGGAAAACTAAACACCACCTCAGGCGCTTCTCAGAGGCAATATTTCCCTGTCACAAGCACTGAGTCTGTAACAAAATCAAACTTTTATTAAAGGGGGAGGGGGATGACACAATGTTACTTTGGGAAAACACCACAACCATAGTTCAAAAGCTTGTGACCACAGTGTTTTGATCGGTGTCCTTTGCCTCAGTTTCTCACCTTGCAGCTTGAAAGTCTGAGAAGCCAATGTCCCTTAACATATCACTCCTCTCTCCCTCTGCTGTACCCCACTCACAGTCGGCTGTCCTTGGTTAGCAAAGACCCAGAGTTCAGAGGTACGTTCACAGGGTTTCACCTCCAACCCCCGGGGGGGGGGCAGAGCAATGCCTCTGCTACTACTTCCTCTGCAACTGGCTCACAGCTGCTGTTGTCTCTCTGCTGCCACTCTCTGTGACGTCACATTCTGAGGTTTCACCACTTAACCCAGCTCTCCGTGGTTTCAGCAAGTAGTGGGGAACCTCACTGCCCGTGCAGTTTTTGGGTTGTCTTTCACTGCAGCACTGTCCCCATGCAAGGTTTAAGGCTCAGCAGTGATGTCAGTTCCAGGAATCACCAACCAGAAGCAAGGACTCTCCACTAAGTCTAATCCACTCTATCTTTAAACACTGGAGAGGGGTGGGTAAATGGTATCTGGGATTGTTTAGGCATGGTCCACCCCATCAGGCAGAAACACCTGCCCAGAGCCACTCTCATCTTCACTAGGATTTGATATCCCTAGCCCCTGCTTAGCAAGTGAGTTTCAGTTTAGGATGACTCCCCCTTAATCAGGGTATGCTAAGTACAGTGCCCTTTACTCATACAATAAGGATAACAACATTTCATTACCACTGCATTTGAATACTAGAGTTATTTGTAACCTAAAACCAGCCAAAATTGATCATTTTAACAAAGCAGCTGCATCTGCTGCTCCCGCTGGAAGAGTAGACATGTCTATGAAAACACGGTCTGCTCCTGAAGTCTTTTCCCTCCCTCATTAGTAGATGTCAGGGGAGAGCTCAGACAGACCCTGCTTACATAACAAATAAAACCATCATAAAACCTAATAAAAGGAGCAAGTGGGTGTCTCAAAAAATTGTTTCTAGGAAGAAGCTATTTCATAAAATTCTGGAAACAGTGTGCTGTAAATTAAGGGAAAAGCCAAACTCTGTGGAAGATGTAGTACTAAACAATCTAGAAGCAAACATTCTGCATGTCCAAAGCCTTCAGAAACTGTAAACAATCCATTTTTCTACAAGCAAAGGAAATACTGTGGTGTGCATACAATGTCCTAATGCTACAAATGCAGCATTAGATGTAATGTTTTTATTGGAATAATGTTCAATGTCAATACAAGAGAAAATAAAGAATGTAAAGTAACTTTGAAACTGAATGAAGAATATATCACAATTTAAGCTTAGAAGAGGAAACCAAGCCACTATACTGCCTGAAAAGGTATACCAGTAATTGAGGATAATTCTAACACAATAGCTTAACATCCTTGGCAAGTGCCAGAAAGAATCTTTTGAAAAGTATTGGCTGGCCTCTTTTTACTTAGAAGGCAAACAGTTTTTAGTGATTGACTTATATTCAAGCCACTTTTTGCTGAATTTACTGCTGAGTCAACATCTCCAGGATACTGTCTGCATATTTCTGGGCAGAACATTAGGTGTTGCTTTTGAACTCTAAAGCCCTATAAAGCTTGGACCCTGCTTGCCTGAGAAATCACCTGCTTCCCAGAGCTACTGCTGCTGTAATCAGCACAGGCACTTGGGCTTGATCCTTTCATTATAAAAGGGGAAGGCGGCTCTGTCAGAGCATTCTCTATAAGGAAACCTTTCCTTTTAGAATTCAGTCCCCTTAGTCAAGATCCATAATGGCCTGTGAGTAGCATAAACTGAAATGAAAGTATAGAATATACAGAACCCAGGTTTGCGTTCTAAGCAACAATCAGCCCAAAAAAGCCATCCTCTGGTGGGGGCCTTTTTAGAGCCAGCGCCACAAATCCTAGCACTGTATCAATGAGATACCAGCAACAGAAAGAGAGATCCTCCTCCACCTAGTTACAAACCTTGAAGCACATGTAATCTTGCTTAAGGAGATGTACTCTACCCCTGACATTCAACTTTCAGTTCCAGACTACGCAGTTGTGGCTCATCACCATCATTAGTAGTATGGGATGGTATCTTATGTTAGAGAAGAAGATGGTATCTTATGTTATGTCCACTGGCACTGTATTAGCAGCTAGTCCATATAACGTCATAGAATGGCAGACCTTAAGGGGGAAAGAGCTTATGATGATTAATGTCTACGAGGCACGACCAGTTAACTGGTCAACCCCCACTCTGCTGGTCTTTCCATCTACTGTGGCAACTTCAGTTCCTGCTATGTCAGTTGGGGTTACCCTGACAACAATGCAGACGGAGAAAGCTTAATGAAGTGGGCATCAGTTGCTATAACATGACCCAATGCAAATGCCAAGCTTTCAAAGTAACAGATGGGCAACAAGCTCTTCACCCAACGTCACTTTTTTATCTTCTGGGCAACTGCTGCCAGTGGTCATAGAGTGGAAGGTGCTTGACACTTTCCCAAAGTCTCAGCATCAGCTATCTTTAATCACTACAGGCCCCTGGGTATCATCAACAAACAGCTTACAGAAGGCTGGGTGGAAACTTCATAAAATTCAGTGGGAGGTCTTTCAAGCAGAACTAGAGATATCTGTCAGTGAACTGGCTTGGACTTGATATGTCCAATAATATAAATGACTCTTACCAACCTTTCTGCAAATTAGTTCAGGCAGCTGCTAAGAAATTGCTTCCCAGAGGCTGCCACTGACAGTATATCCCTGAATGGTTGTCAGATGCAATTAAGCTCTACCATGAATTCAAATCTTCTGGTAACAAACAGGAGGTCTCTAGTAAGAGCAGGGACCTCAGTCAACTGTTGGATCAGGTGCTATCAATGGAGAGGGACCGTCACAATGATGGACTTTACTCATTCTAGCTGGAAATCGTGGCAAACCGTCAAAAGATTTTCTGGAGACTCCAGGCTTGGCAAAAAAGAGTTTCCAGTCACAGCAGATGCTGTCATATTCCAGCTAGTGGCTAATGGCCATACACAGAACTTTCAGCCATATGGTCAAAATTGAGGTTACAGAGAGGTGGCAGGTTGGTAGTATAGATTCAAGTTTGATGGCTCCTTTTTCAAACACAGAGCTGGGCCAGGCCATAAAGCTTCTGAAAATAGGAAAGGCTGTAGTTCTGGATTATATCCATATGGAGTTACTACTTCACCTAGGCTCAAAAACGAAAAGGTGGCTGCTTTGATTCCTTAACTGATGTCTCCAGGACACCTACATCCCAAAAGTCTGGCACAGAATAAAGTTAATAGCCATTCCAAATCAAGGAATACCACTGGAAGAGCTCAAGATCTATCGACTCATCTCTCTCCTCTGAATCATATACATGCTTATGGGGAGACTGATTCTGATGCCCATCAATGAGGTTATCAACCCATAACTGCCCTTTGCTCATGCTGGCTTCGGAGGAGGATGGGGTACCCAAGATCAAGTCATTCACCTATGATAAGATATCAAAGATGCCTTTGAGAAGTGCAAGAAAGTTTGTGCCATTCTGGTGGATCTGTCAACTGCATGTATTGTTTGGCAAGTTGTTGCAGATTATTCCCTATTTGCCCAGGGTGTGGTTTATCATGGAAATGGTAACAAATCAGAGCTTTATTTTGCAAGCTGGAAACAAAGTCAGCTGGCACAGGTGTTGCTGTAACAGACTCCCACAAGTATCTGTTCTAATTCCTCTCCTTTTCAAAGTATATACTTATGATCTACCAACAACTAGGACTGACAAGTACATATATGCAGATGACATCTTTCTCGCTGATGTAGGTAACGATCTACGCAATACTGAAGGGTCCCTCAATCAGGACATGAATGCCCTGGCCACTTAGCTTCATCAGTGGAGACTTACATTAAGTGAGTCTAAGGACGGTGGCCACAACTTTGCATCTGAACAATCATTTGTCCAGTCACCCCCTTCGTCTGTGTTGAGGCTCATCCACACCCTTTCCAGCCAATTGTCACTTATTTAGGAGTAAAACTGGACTGTAGTCTCACATACTGGTCCCATCTAGACCACTTAATGAAAAAGATCACTTCCTGCATTGCCCTGATCCAGAAGCTAGCAGGAACCTCTGGGGGAGCAGAGGCAAATGCTCTACGAACCTCAGTCCCGGTACTGGTACTGCTTCAGCAGAATATTGTGCTGCAGTTTGGGGTGGAAGTCAGCATACACATCTCATTGATTCAGAGCTGAACACAGTCACCCATATCATCAGTGATTGTCTTAGCCACAGTAACGTCTAATTTATATGTGTTGAATTATATAGCTCCCTCAAAACTTGGATGAGATGCCACTACCCTTAAAACTAAATGAAGTGGTATGACAGATGAAAACTTGCTTCATATGAGGCTGATTGGTTCCAATAAGTGTAAATAAGCAATGTACACTCCCTGTAAGAAGATCTGCCCTCCTCCAGAAGAAAACACCTACACCTGCAGCTCCTGCTGACTTGCCATGCCTGACTCCACAGCATCTTTTTGCAGTGGTTGTTCATGCACTCATGTCTGATGCTGCTGGCCCATTGCCAGTCTCAGAAGAACAATAGCATATCAGGGCTGACAGCTGTGTTTTTGCCGAGTGGCAACAACTCTGGGATTGAAAGACAGGCATGCTGACAAATTTCGGAAGGTCTAACTTTCATCCATCCATTTGCAATGTGGGATGCAGATTCTGGACTCGGCTTAACAGGCTACTGACTGGAACGGCCACAGAGGCTGCCACAATGCAAAAATTTGGCTTAGACCAATCTTCACAGTGTGACTGCGGGGCGGTGATAAAGATGAACAAACATGCGGTGGAGGAGTGCATAATTAGAAGAGTGAACTGTGACAACTTGATACCATTCAGCAATTATATGGCTGAACAAGCTAGATATCAACTTGTAATGCATATGAAAGAAGAAGAATACACTTATACAGTACTTTTGTTCCCAGTACTACAGGGGACTGTTTAAAGAGAAACATTTAATTACTTTTTATTTAAATTCATGAAAACAAAAATATTTTTAAAGATTAAATTCAGTAAACATCTTTTTTTTTATTTTAATTTGGGACTAGTGTAGTTGAATGTCCCTTTAAATACATGCCCATTTTGGCTATAATAAAAAAAAACACTTTGAAAAGCTCTGTGAAAATTGATACTTTTAAAGGATCAAGGCCTTGTGGCTGCTTAGCTTCCTCCAGGAAGATGCTGAAGATCCTCAACTCCACATGGCAGGATCAGGCCCTAACTAAATTGCCAAAAGAAAACTCATAAGAACATAAGAATGGCCATACTGGGTCAAACCAAAGATCCATCCAGCCCAGAATAACTCAATACTGAGCTAAATCCAGGAATATATGCTGAATACAACCAGGGTCAGATCTCAGGCTCCCTTCCGTCTACACATAAATTGCACTAACCCAGCCTGGCTCAGGTTCAGGGTCCCAGGACCACACAGGGGAGGAGGGTCCAAGCCTTAGTCAAAATGGGACCCAGTGTTCAAGCCCTTATGATTGCAGTCTAGATTCAGCTCCCCTGGACTTGTGCTCTGGGAGTTCATCAAAAGTATCCCACAATCTGATGGCTTGACTTTCTTTGTGCTCTGGACAGTCAAGTTTGGTGAACAGCCAAGTTTTCCCACTCTGCATTACGAACAAAAGGCTAGGGCGGACACATTTTGGGACCCAGGATTCAACAGTTCCTAACCTGGGGTTACAAATGAGTGTAGACACTCAAGCCTTAGGATAACAAACCAAGGGTCTGCTAACTTGAGTTCTACTAATCATGGGCTTACATTGCAGTGTAGACATACTCTCAGTTTTGCCCAAAACTCAATCTTAAATTTCCTTTTCGATAGCTCCAATCAAATATACTAACAAGTAACTTCAGTTATGTTGTCCTGAGCTAGCAGATTCCCTGCCACAAATTTCTTTAAACGCACAATATCCGGTTAGAAATTATATATTTTAAACAAACTTTCTTGAATATATTATGGCTTGTCTATGTACGACCCGGGACGAAAGAAACAAAAGTGTTTTTAATTCTCATCTTTAGTTATTTCAACAGAAATCCATGTGTGAACAGTCTCATATAGAATTGTGGCCTTCTTAGGTTTAACTAAAGTCAGTTTTTCACCAATTTAAGTTAAATCAAAATAGGATAGTTATAATCTGAAATGAGTGTTCATAGCCAGCTGTGTATTGAAATAATTAAAGATGAGAATTAAGACCATTTTAATTATTTAATTTTCAGTTTGCGTGAAGATAACCCTCATTTGTTAAGAGAGATTTTTTATATCCAAATTACTATTAACTATTATGTTTACTTTTAGAATTTCTTTCAGCTTGACCATGGAAACCACTTTCAGTTTTGTTTTAATACGGTCAGTGTTATTTTCAGCTTTTCTTTGTATTTTGCAGGGAAGTTGTAGGAACTACAGGGCTGTGTTTATTCATTTAGAAGCATTCATTTCCACTTGAAATTAAAAATATATATATTGTTATTGGTCTGAGATTTGTAAGAGCTGCTCTAAGTCAAATTTGAGTTGATAGTGTCCATTTACAGGAGCCTACTAATAAGGAGAGATTTTCCAAGTTCTGTTATGGAAGGAGCCACGTTCATTAAAACTTACTCCGCAGAAATGAACTGACAAATGCGCTTAATATTTTGTACAGAACAGGAGATCTTGAATCTCTCTGGCTTAGAAATTGAAAGTGGAGCACATGGTATGTCCCCAGAAAGATTTTCTTCTTGAGGGCAATGTGTAAATTTATTATCAAGACATATCTTGGAAGTCTTTGTTTTACCATGAAAAGTTCTCACACATGGAATCTCATGAGGAATTTACAAATGATTTTATTCTCATGCATGTAGGAAGGATAAAAACTTTTAAATCAAAAGTAAATCTAGGATTGGAATTCAGAAATAGAAAGACGCCTCAGGTATATACCACCACAGAGCATGTTGCAGAGACAGTAATGGAACTTATCACTGTAAAGGAAAAATGCTGCAGGATTTAGCATCCAAGTTTTGCATTTGTTATAGATGCTCCATGTGCCCACAGCTGTTGCCCCTGCTGCTGAAAGAAGCAAGAGAGGGAGAAATAATGGGAACATGTGCAACAGCAGGTGTCAGCATCAAGTAAATACTTAGTCACAGCCAATTTGTTTTATCATTACATAATTTTTTTAATGAGTTCAGGTTGTATATTAAGCTTTAATTAGTATATAGGAAAATCTGTGGTTGCTGTGGTAACTGTTTAGAAGTGAACAGAGCCATTGGGTATAATGATGAGAGCCCAGCCTTTGGGATAAAAGTAGGAACCTCTTGGTTTCTCATCTGAGCTGAACAACTTTGGGGAAGTTATTTGAGTTCCTTGAGCTCCAGTCAACTGAACTGGAAGATCTGATAAATTGAAGGAGCCAAACTGAAGAAGATACAGCATCTATGCTGGGTTTTCCTGGGCAGATAAATTGGAAGGATAACGAGGCATCAATCAGTCTAGGCATGTTGTGCTGGGAGCCATTTTCTGTAGCAGGACATTACAGGCTATGTACTGTGTTTCATATTGTGATACTGCCATGGGTATTAATGGCTTCTTTAAATTCCCTGCTGTTATCTATTTTCCAGTCAGAGCTTATTGGTCTCTAAGAATTGCAGAGTCTGTCACGGCCTGATGCTGGAATTTCATTAATAACAAAATTTTAGTCCCTGTGCAGCTTGTATAAGTACACGTATAATGCTGTTCCATTTTGAAGAGGTCAGGGGAGTATTTTCAGTACTAGATAGCAGAATTGGAGAGGAGATATAGGCTGAATTTGAGAGAGAGGCAGAGAGTACTATGACTGTATCAGCCCATTTAGAAGCTGACCAGGAATAGTCCCAGCACAGAGATGAAGCAAAATAACTCCTCTTTCTCCCACATGCATTCACACAAACATCATGGCATTCCCTGACTGGCAAATAACAGCCTTGCCAAAACCATGAGTTCAAAAATCAGGAGGCAAACCAAAATTAGCGCCATGTGATATATTATCAACTGGGAAGGCACATTAAACTCAATCTCCTGCATTGCAGCCCTGGCACATGGAGCATCACATTCTAAAAAGGGAAGAAAACTGCTAGAACATTAGCCAGAAGCAGGAATGGTTGATGCTATGTTCCCTGTTTGCCACTAAAAAAGTGCTGTTTCCAACTTACCTGCATAACCTCTTCCCCGTCTCAGGATTCTCTGCTTTTTTATGCCAGCGTAACTCTACTCAGTTGAATTGAAAGCTTGGTTCTCCCACTTTAGCTTGTCTGAATTTGTTAAATGGAACCAGGATAAATTACACTTTGGGGTCCTATTCTGTGATACTGAAGTGAATTTCAAATTTCCCATTGACTATCAAGGTTATTTTGACCTTTAAATTAATACTATAACAGTTGTTTCTAGATAACGGGTTAAATCTTTTAAAAAGGACCTAAGTTACTTTGGAGCTTAAGTCCCATTTTCAAATGTGACTTAGATACTTAGAAGCCTAGGTCCCATTGACTTTCATGATACATGGGCTCCTAAGTCACTTAGGCACTTTTGCAAATGTTACCCGATAGGACTTGCTTTAAGGATTCTATTTTATTAAAAAATTCGGACAAACCCCACCCGCTGCTGTCTGATGCACTCAAAACAAAATAGATGCAGGCCAACTATGACCTAAGATGGGTCTGGAAGACACTTGCTTCCAGTGCAAATCATGGTCAGACTTTTAAAAATGATCATTTTTGTGCCATAAGATCATCATAAATGAGTGTTATCAGGAGTCATATATTTCTCCTATTGAAGGCAATGTGTGTTTTACTGTTGGCTTGCAACTGATGTCCCAAGTGGAAGAGCTGTTGAAAGTTTAGTTTTAAAGTAGGGTTGTAGTCAGAAAAGTCGCCCTGTCAAACTGATATGCTGGGAGCAAAAAGAAAAGGAATACTTGTGGCACCTTAGAGACTAACAAATTTATTAGAGCATAAGCTTTCGTGAACTACAGCTCACTTCATCGGATGCATCTGATGAAGTGAGCTGTAGCTCACGAAAGCTTATGCTCTAATAAATTTGTTAGTCTCTAAGGTGCCACAAGTACTCCTTTTCTTTTTGCGAATACAGACTAATACGGCTGCTACTCTGAAATGCTGGGAGCAGCACATTTATATTTTTCTCAGAGCTTCCAGATCAGTTCTGCTCAGTTTACAAGTCAAACATTCTTTTCTCACTTCCAGAACTGCAAAGTTAGCTATAGTCTGAAAAATCAAAATGGTTATTTCTGCCTCTTGCGTAATCACCACTAGTAAAAATTCTACATTTAGAACCTAGTTGACATCTTGATGAAGTATGATGGAATCCAGCTTGCCTTTCATGACTGTTTTGGCACTACATTGCCAATGGTAACATAGTTACAAATTATTTGCCAATAAACAGATATGACTTGCAGATACAAGGAGATATAGTGAGAAAGTAAGTGCTTTTTTTTACATATCATTCTGACTACCCACTTTTTACCCCTTAGAAGCCTTGTAATGACACTATGGGGTGAAGGAAAAAAATCTGTTTTTAAAAAGTTGTTTAGTTTAATCTGGGACCACAAACACTGAAATGTACTTGAATTGTAAAGTAAAATTTTCCAAAGCACCTAATTGATTGAAATTCTGTTTGCTCATTGAAAATCAATAGGACTTGGCACCTAAGTAGCTAAATCACTTCTGAAAATGGGACCTAGACTCCTAAATCCCTTAGGCACTTTGGGAAATTTTCTCCGTAAGTCATTGCCTGTTGTCACTTCAGGCCAGAATTAAGGCTGTGTGCATTTTCATACCTTAAGTGTTAGGATTTCTTTTAAGTTAAGATTAAACTCTCTATATTCTAGCTAGATAATGTGGTTTGGGAATAATTACCCAGTTCCCCTGAAATGTATTCTGCCCTAAATTACTGGTATGTCCTTTCTGTCTTAACTCTGTTTCAGTGTAGTTCCTTTCTGGGACTAGGGAGAATTTATGATTCTTTGGAAGATATGTATTGTTCCCCATGTGGTAATGGGGAGCTGGAGCTTCTCATACAAATGCTATGATAATACAGCTGCAGACTGCTGCCTGTGCCAGTGTGTGTTGTAGAATGTTAATTTGGGCTTTCAATTGTCCCTGCATATTGTGTGTGTGTGTGTGTGTGTTCTGTTACCAAAGCTTTTGTCTATGTCCGGGGTCTCAAAGTTCTGGCCCGCGGGCCGTCTGCGGCCTGAGAACCTCCTCACTGAGGCTAGGGTGACCAGACAGCAAATGTGAAAAATCAGGAGAGGGGGTGGGGGGTAATAGGAGCCTATATAAGAAAAAGACCCCAAAATCGGGACTATCCCTATAAAATCAGGACATCTGGTCACCCTACCTGCCGCCCGCAGAGGACAGACACAGGCAGACACGCTGCCTGATGTCTGCTGCAGGTGCCGCCCCTTGCAGCTCCCATTGGCTGGGGGAGGGACAGAGATACAATCGCTAGTTGCCAGGCAGAGTAAGCCATGGAGACAGCATCATTAGTTGCCGGGCCGAGTCAGCCATGGAAGCAGCATCATTTTTTTCCACAATGAATATAAACAACTCAAAATACCAAACCCAACTATCTGATGCCCACCTTGCTGCAATCCTGAAGGTTTCAACTGCTCAGTCACTGAGGCCAAACATCAACAAACCGACAGAACTGAAGCGTTGTCAGGTGTCTGGCAAACACTAAAAGCTCTCTGGCAGGCGAAGAATTGTATAAAGTTGTATGACAGTTTTATTATTTCTAAGAAATTTAAAATAAAAAATACAATATAAACGTTTTCTTTTCTGAACACCATTTTCAGTGACATTATTGACCCGCTGGGAGGATTTGAGGACTGGCACTGGCCCTAAGGTAAATTGAGTTTGAGACCCCTGGTCTATGTCGAGTGAGTGTGATGTTGATAATCACCAGTGCGATAGGTAAAATGGCAGCATATACCATGATATTTAGAAATGATTTTTCTATTTGAGGGAGTAGGGCTTGGAGGAAGCAGTCAATTTGATGTAGATTTAAATTGTTGCAGAGCCTGGCAGTCTCAGATCTTGTTACTTTTGCTGCCCCATTTAGATCCACAAGATCTTTTCAGAAGTCAGCAAAGTAGGGGAGAACGAAAGTATTTGAGATGAGGCCCTGTTTCAGCAAGGTAATTAAACACGTGCCTGACTAAGCATATGCGTAATCAGTGGGATTACTTGCTTGCCTAAAGTTAGGCATGTGATTCAGGGAAGGATTTAGGCAGTCTAAGGTCATAGACTTAAGAGGATAAACCCCTTTTGGTCCTGTCCCCCCTCGCGGACACAGCCTGTCCTTAATGGTGGTCCTACCTTCTGGTTGTATGTGTAACCGAAAATGCATCGACTCCACTGGTGTGCATTTGGTGACCTTTTATTTCAAGTTCCCACCATCAATACTACTGCAGTCTCCATGCAACAGTCTCTTTACAATATCTACAATGCTTTTGGCCCTGTCCTCAGGATCTAAGGGGAACAGCGGTCTCCTTTCTGTGAGGAAAGGACAAGAGAATGAGGACGACTGGGTGTGGAAGCTGTGTGATGTACATTATGCTTCGTTTGTATGAAGTGCCGCCTTATAGAGCTGATGGAAGAGAATATCTAAGGTTCGGAAATGCAGGTAGAAACTGTGGTTGAGTTTTGAAGGGGATGTGAGCAGATGATGGAGGGAAGGCAAGAGGAGGCTGAAGGGAAAAGTCAAGACTCGCATATGCAAGCTGGCCTATATTTTCCTGGATGTGTGATAGCTGACAGATTTCTTCAACAAATAGTCGCCGAACCTAAAAGAGGTGATGCCATTTTAAATTTGGTATTGGTGAGTAGTGAGGACCTCATAGAAGAACTGGTTGTAGGGGACAACCTTGGTTCGAGTGATCATGAGCTAATTCAGTTTAAACAAAATGGAAGGATAAACAAAAACAGATCTGCAACTAGGACAAACTTAAAAAAATAAGGGAATTAGGGAAGAGGACTGGGCTGAGGAACTCAAAGATCTGAATGTGGAGGAGGTTTGGAAATACTTTAAGTCAAAGTTGCAGAAACTATCTGAAATCTGCATCCAAAGCCAGGGGAAACAATTCGTAGGGAAGGGTTACAGACCAAGCTGGATGAGCAAGCTTCTCAAAGAGGTGATTAAGAGAAAGCAAAAAGCCTACAAGGAATGGAAGAGGGTAAAGATCAGCAAGGAAAGCTACCTTTTGGAGGTCAAAAAGTGATAAAGTGAAAATTTCCCAAAGCCAAGCAGAGTTGGACCTTATAAAGTAAATTAAAACCAATAGTAAAAGTTTCATAGTCATATAGATAAAAATAAAAAAGGAAAGAAGTGGAACCACTAAGCAGTGAGGATGGAATGGATATTTATAGATAATCTAGGCATGGCCCAACACCTAAACAAATACTTTTCCTCAGTTTTTAATAAGAGTAATGAGATCTTATGGGTAGTGACAGGGTGGCTAATGGAAATGAGGATATGGAAGTAGAAATTACCACATCCAAGATGGAAATCAAACTCAAACAATTTTATGGGACTAAATCACGGGTCTGGATAATCCGCATCCAAGAATATTAAAGGAACTGGCACATGAAATTGCAAGTCCTATAACAAGGATTTTTAATTCGGCTATAAGCTCAGGAATCATATCCTACCTACTTTTAAGAAAGGGGGGAAGTGATCCCAGAAACTATAGGCCTGTTAGTTTTGACCTCAATTGTATGCAAAGGCTTAGAACAAATTTTGAAAGAGAAAGTAGTTAAGAATATGGAGGTAGACGGGAATTTGGATAAAATACAACATGGTTTCACAAAAGGTAGATCATGCCCGACCAACTTGAGCTCTTTCTTTGAGAAGATAGGTGATTTTTTTAGACAAAGGAAATGCTGTAGAACTAATCTATCTGGATTTCAGTAAAGCATTTAATACAGTTCCACATGGGATATTATTAGTTAAATTGAAGAAGATGAGAATTAATATGAGAATTGAGAGATGAATAAGGAACCAGTTAAAGGGGAGACTATAACGAGCCATACTGAATGGTGAATTTTCAGGCTTGGGAGCCTGATCAGATAATTACCCCAATTGGCTTCCACTGGGAAACTAGTAAGCATCTGAGTGCAGGCTCACATGTTCACTATCTGCATTCTGTCACACATCTCCTCCCCTTGACTACCAGCCAAGTTTCTCTTTCTACACACCCTCCCTTCTTTAAAGGAGGTGCTGGACTCCTTCTGCTCATGCTTACCTCCAAGGTGGTTGTCCCTCTTCTATGTTCAGAAGTCATACTTCACGGGAGCAAGTCACCCCCATAACTCTATTTCTACTCACAGGTCCTCACCAGTGTCCCCTCTAATTTTTCCCACCCATGTGCGGAATTAATTTTGTTATGTTCACCAATATGCAGGTTATATATGACACATCACCTCCATATTGGTGCACATAACAAAATTTGTGTGGTAGGGGTGGGATCGAGGTTGTTCGGAGTTTTGGAGGAGGCTCAGGCCTGGGGCAGAGGGTTGGGGTGCGGAGGGGTGAGAGCTCTGGCTTGGTGTGTGGGCTCAGGGGTGGGGCCGGGGATGAGGGGTTTGGGTGCAGGCTGCCCCAGGGCTGCAATGGAGAGAGAGGATCCCTCCCGCAGCTCTCTTTCCATGCAGCAGCACTTGGGCTGCGGGAGAGAGAGGTGCCTTTCCCATGGCTGTGGCAGGTCCGGGCCAGACTGGGTTGGGTTGGGTCTGGGGCTGGAGGAGAAGAATCTCTCCCCGCCCCAGCTCTGAGTACCTGCCTGGCGCTTAATTGGCTGCTGTGTGGCCACGGAGCTTAGAGGGAACTTAGGTCCTCGCACTACTAGCAGCCTGTTTCCTCACTCTCTTTGCTCTCTCTTTCTTTGGTTTGGGGCAGTGCCTGTTGCTATCCCTCTTTTTTCTCCTCCACTAGGGACTCTGGTTTCCCTACCCCCACAAACTGTTCCTGGGATTCCTCCTCCCACTGTTTTTGTGGTGGGTTCCCTGTCCACCTTCGCCTGCAAGCTAGGGGTAATATCTTCCTCTACTCCTTCTTCTAGGTTGTCCTTCCTTCCCTTCTCTAGGGCAGTCCTATTTTCCTCCATCCTTGTGTCCAGGGTTCTTTGATTTTTCTACATCAAGTCCTTTTGTCCCATGCTTTATTCTTCTTCCTGCCATGAAGGACCTTTATTTTCCTCTTTTAAGGGAAGGGGCTCCAGTTTGTCCCTATAATGACTGCATGAAGCAGTCCATCTCTATCTGCTTCCACTTAAACCTCCCTTTAAACTCTGGGGATATTTCTGCCATTGGTCAGAGTCTCTTCTCGCCATAGATACATTTTCAGGCTCCCACCTGGCAGCATCCAATGGGGCTTCACCAAATTCCTCTGGACCAGTGTGCAATGTGTCCACCAGTCCCTTCTGATGCCTCCTCCCCACTGTTACAGGGACGGTAGGCATTTTCTTTTTCTGCCCATTGCCTATAGTTTTAGTCCACTCACAAAATCCTGTGAATTAGGCTACAATTATGTCACGGAGGTCATGGAATCCATGACTTCCAGAGACCTCTGTGACATTTTCAGCTTCAGCTATGGGGCAGCTCTCAACTGCTGCTCATGGCAGGCACCCCTGCAGCTCCCAGCTGCCACAGGCACTACCTCACAGCTCCCAGCTGTGAGGGGGTGGGGGGGCCCAGAGCTCCCAGCTGTTGGGCAGCAGGAGGACCCTGCAGGGCTCAGCCTGTACAGGTGGTGTGGGGATCCCAGACCTCTCTGCCACTGTGGGCAATGCCTTCCCACCCCAAGCTTCCAGTTGCCAGTCCTGAGGTGGTCCCAGACCCCTCAGCTACTGCGTGTGGTGGGGGACCCTGCAGCTCCCAGCCTCTGCAGGTGTCAGAGGGACCTCAGACCTCTCTGCTGCCATGGCCAGTGAGAAAATCCCACATCTTCCCAGCCACCACAGGCAGCGAGGATCCTCCACCCCCCGCTGCTGCCTGGGCAGCAGAGGGGTCCCGGAGTTCTCAGCTACCAGTCCATGGTGGGAGGGGCCCAGATCCCTTAGCTTCTGCGGGTGGCGGGGAACCCCGGAGCTCCCAGCTGCTGCAGGGCTGGACCCTTCTCCCTCCCCATTTTGTCAGGGATATTTTTAGCAAATTTCATGTGCTCCCTCCTTGCCATCATGAAATTGGATGGAAAATGAGCGAAGAATACAGAACACAGAAAAAAAATCCATGTGAAGATCAAAGAAGACTATGAAGACTTTAGAAAGAAGAAATTGAGAGAGGTGGCTGAAAAGAACAAGAGTCTGAAGAAGGTAGAAAGAGATGTTAGGCTGAAACAGGTTATCCCAGCAGCACAGAAATATGAAAATGGTGAAAGGACATCGGAAAGGAGCAAGATGAACAAAATATGTACAAAATTCTACAATAATCTCCTTGCATGTCAATGTCCAGCATACAGTGTCAAGGCAGCAGCCTACAGCAGAAATTCCCAACGTTATGTGGGAAGACATTGAATACTCTGTTCATAACATAAAGATAGGGAAGAGCCCGGGAGTGGATGATATTTGGCTGGAAGATACTCTCTTCAAAGTGTTGGCACAATGGTTCACCAGCTACATCAATAGCAAGCGTGTTCCAGATGAATGAAAGAAATCAAAAACAATACAATTGATGAAGAAAGGCAATCCAGAAGAATTGAACAACTACCGTCCGATCACACTCCTCTCACAAGTGTATAAGGTCTTCACCCGTGTCATTCTCAATTAGATTAAGAAGGATCTTGAAATGCATGAAAGCACTCAGTTCGTCAGCTCATCAAAAAATGAAAGGAATACGAAGTACCATTGTGTCTTGCATTTGTTGACAACAAAAAGGCATTCGACTCAGTGGAGATTAACGCTGAACTCAATGCGCTCAAAAAGCGGAATTGACCTGAGGTACATCGATCTGCTGGAAGAAATTAACTGCAATTGTTCGACAGAGATAACGCTATTTAATATCCCGTACATTATTATTACACGTAGAGGAGTCAGACAAGGCGACGTGATCTCACCAAAGCTGTTTGCAGCAGTATTGGAGTCGCTGTTCAAAAAATTGAACTGGGAAGAAAGAATCAGAATTGACGGAGAACAGTTAACACATCTTCTCTTCGCTGTTGACTGTATAATATTGGCAAAGGATACAGTAGAACTGGAGAACAAATTGCAGCAACTGCAGACGTTTTCACATATCGGGTTGGAAGTGAATACATTGAAGATGAAGTGGATGCAGAATGAGAATTGTGCAGCAGGAATCCTTACTGTAAATGGGAAAGTAAGTGAGGAGGTCGACAAATATATTTACCTAGGTCAGCCGCTGAACAGAGACAACTCATTCAAAGGAGAATGCAGTAGGAGGAGAAAGGCAGGGTGGGCAAGTTTCAACAAAATAAAGACGTCTCTAACAGACGATGAACTTCACATGAAAAAAAGGAAAGAATTGTTTAACTCCACTGTTCTGCCAGCAATGATATACAGAGCGGAAGGCTGGTCAACGATGAAAGTGGAGGAAGAAAAATTTGCTGTCACCCAGAGAGCAATGGAAACACGAATGAGTAAGAAATTGCTCCGTGGAGGAGGAGATGAGAAAGCATACAGAGGTAACCAATATAGTGCAGGTGATGTACGATGCAGAGAGGAGATGGGCGGGTCATGTTGTCTGCAGGCAAGACAATAGGTGGACAACTTGCATCAGTGACTGGATCCCCAGAGACCACAAGCGGCCACTGGGAAGACTGAAAATGCACGGGACCGATCCCATGACAAAACTCTTTGGCCACAAATAGAAAAAGCGTGCTCACAACAAAACAGAATGGTGTGGCGTCGACTTGTGTTCATGGAAGGAGGGACGAGGACATGTCGGACAAAAGTGACAAAGGTGATTTTTAGTAAAAGTCATGGACAGGTCACAGACAATAACAAAAAAATCACAGAAGTCTGTGAATTCTTTCCTGGGAAAGTCTGCATCCACAAACTCCTTTGCAAGCTTTACCGCTTCCTCCAGGGTTGTTGACTATTGCCTCTCATCCCAAATACTAGCATTTTAGGGAGGCTTTGGAGAAATTGCACCAATATTATCATATCTGTTGTTTCCCCTGCACTTTGGGTATCTGGCCTTAGCTCAGCGAGTTGTCCAGTCAGTTCACTTTTGTGTGAATGACCCTGGTCATATATCTCCAGTACATCTTGTGGCCCGAAATTTCTGTCGGTATTTTCTGACTGAAAGGCCAACCCTATCCAGGATGTCCGCCTTTAGCCTATGATGAGCTGTTCCTTGCTCATGGCCATGGGCTTCCCCTGACAAATATAGGACTAATTGGTGGACCCACAATTCCTTATCTCATCCAGCTCCCATCACTAACTTCTCAAAAGTTAGTAGAAATGTACCAAGGTCATCTGTTGGGCCCTTCTTACACAGGCTCACTCCCTATGTCCTACTGCTGTTTCCTGTCACAAGACTCATCAGACCCTGGATCAATTGCTGCTACACCTGCAATTGTTTCTTTGTGAACTCCTGCAGAGTCGCTGCTGCTCAGCCTGACACTCAAGAAGGGACTGTCGTTTTGCCTTTTAGGCTTCCTGGAATGAATGCATAGCCTTCTGCATCTCTTTTTGTTGCTCCAGCAGCCATTGTAGGGTCTGCTCCATTGCCTGAATGCTGACTTCTTGCACCAGCTTCCCTCATCCAGTCATCTGTCACCACCGATGGAGAAATTGCAATCCCGGACAAGCCCCCCATTTGTAACAGGGCATGGCTTCACTCCTATCTTCTTCCCCACAGAAACTGCACCGACTCCACCAGATGTGCATTCAGTGACCTTTTATTTCAAGTTCCCTCCACCAGTACTAATACAGTCCCTGTGCAACAGTCTATTTACAATATCTACAGTGATTTGGCCCTCTCCTCAGGACCTGAGAGGGAAAAAAGATCTCCCATTTCTCAGGCCTCTGTGTGACTGGATTTAGCTAGCCCTGTTTGCTTGTCCATCCCCAGCACTTCCTTCCTGTGCCTCTTTCTCAGACTTGGGCTGATGGACTAGTTGAATCTTTATCCCACCCAGCATCAGCCTGATTAGATAATTACACCAATCAGCTTCCTCTGGGGGGCAAATTAGCATCTAAATGATCAAAGTGCAGGTTCATCTATTCATGCCCTGCATTCTGTCAAAATGTGGCAATGGCAAGAGTGTCTCACACTCTTCCCAGAGAAGCAGTAAAAGTGGAATGGGGGCCCCAGACTACCAAGGAGCAATAGCAGGGATCCCATGCTCTCAGGAATCGTAAGGACAATAGTAACCCTTGCCTCCCGCCCAACTCAGAGCATCAGGAAGGGTGCCTCAGCACCTACCCCAAGGGATGGGCTGTATCTGAATAGGTTATTAGGCCAGGCCCACTGCACTCCCTTCCTACCACACAGTCTTTTGCTGGGGTGGCTTTGGCAAGGAATAGTTCTTGATGTTAACAACCCATTAAGAGGCAAAATGCACACCTCTCTGAGCCATTGTTTCATACTCTCTGTATACTTGGGAAAACATCACTGCATCAGTAATATTTGGTTCCTGTTGTAAAACTTTTTTTAAAATGAAAGTTGAGCTTGAGCTCGTCACATGATTTTAAGAACTGGGTAGTAGCCTATGATACCTGTGCCTTAATCTGACCATGACATGCTTCACTACATTTCTAAATGGGATCCTGAGGGGCCACAGAACAGCATTTCCTCTTAACTGTGTGATTGATTTAGTTATGGTTTAAGTCAGATGTCCACTGTAAGCTCAAATATGTCATCCCCTCCAACTGTATCAAAAGCAAACCAACTCACCTGAAAAGTCATATGACATACAATAGCCCAGAACAGAATATTTTGTTTTTAACATTTGGGATTAATCAGAGTAGCACTGAAGGAGGTAGGTTACCTATACTGGAAATTATGTTCTTAGGGTCTTGGAGTTAAGGCAGGTCACCAGGAGGCTACATCTTCCTTTCAAGGCAACAAGATTCCTTCAAGCAGGAAGTGACAGACAGCTATCTCCCATCTGGCCATTTGTGCATTGTGTATTGTATGTGTCACACTGTATGCCTATTTGCATACTTAGCCAGGGGTTAAATAAAGTGTTTCATCCTGTGTATTTCCTTTCTTATAGATTTCACAAACAGTGAGGGGTAGCAGGGTGGCCTGTTTATAAATAAAGACAAAGGATTGTTCTGGTATATCTTGGTGTGCAAGGAAATACAACATCCATCACCTCAGATGCAACTGACAGCATGCTTGTCTCAGGAAAGGAGTGTCACAACCTAAGTTCCCTGTAAGCTGCACGGCCATGTGGCAGGCTATCAAGGGCTGCACAGCGTGGGAGAGGCACCCCTCTCCTGGCCCAACCCAGCCCAGGCCCACCGGAGCTGCTGGGGAGAAGAGCCCCTCCCCCGGCCCAGCTCAGCCCCACCAGAACTGCCAAGGCATGGAAGAGGCACCTCTCCCTCCAGCCCAGCCCAGCCGGAGCTGCCGCGGCCGGGGAGAGGTGCCTCTCACCTGGCTCCAAGCTGCTGTGGCGAGGGAGGGTTGAAAGGAGTCCTCTCTCCCCACTGCAGCCCCTGGGCAGCCTGCACCCCAAAGCCCTTATCCCCATAAATGTGAATGTGATCTAAACTATAAACGTAAGTGCTGTGTGTTAAGCAGAGCAGTGATCCGAGGTGGAACTGGTAAGCTGGGGTGCATTGTTCTTTGGAAGCAGTGAGTCTGTGAATACTGCAAGCATCCAGTGGAACAGGAGCTGGACACTCCGGGGAATTGCTCAGGGGGCTCAAGGTTGGGGTGTGCCAATTGCTGACCTGTAGAGTGATAGCAGGGCCTGCAAGGTCCACAGAGAAGTGCTTGTGTTGCCCATGGCTGGTGGAGTTGGGGAGCTGACCCACAGCAGGCACAGACAAAGCTTCCTCAAGCCAAGGGCAGGTGGTAGTGAGGTGCCGCACAACCTGGGTACCCAAAGAAGCATCACAACATCCACTCTTTGTGTCTTGTAATATCTCCAAACATGTTGGACTAGAAGTTCCAGACTTGCTTTATTCTGTTGGTTCTATCAAGGAGTGGCACCTTGGGCTAGTTCATAATTTTTCGTGAGTGTGTTTCGGTGTGACTCAATATTATCTGAGTTTTTCTTATATTTAATGTGCATGGCAGATGCACATATTTAAAGCATGCACCAAGCCCTAGCATACTTTATTATAGCATGTTTCATGGTGGTTAATGCTTTATAAAGCATTCATCTTGTTGGTGGACATTTTGCAGAGTGGCCAACACTTCATAAGTGTTGTGAAAAATGGGCATGGTCCAATTCAACTCTGCATGGTGCTACACATACTAGATAAATTCTTCATGTGACTGGGGGGATGTGGGGAATGGCAAGGAAGGAACTGCATCATAGGCAGGTTTATCCAGTCTCTGAGGAATGGGAAAGGGAAAGCCACATGGGAGGAAGAAGTCTGAAATAGGGAAATAGGAGATAGGAAGCAACACGGGAGGCAGGAAGCCGTCTGGAAAGGAATTGCAAGATGGGCTAGCTCCTCTGCAGGGCCGGAAAAAATCTCAAGGGACTCCAATCACTGAGCAATTCTTAGTTTTCTGGTTATTTAAAAAAATCTTTTCATTAGCCTTAGTTAAGTTCAAATGAAACAATTAAATTTTATTAATTAAGATTACCTGATTTATCCATTTACTGGAACTAATGTGGGACAACAGATTCAAAAGTTATACTAAACTTTAGATATTCAAAGTTAAGTCTCCACTTAAAAAAAGTGTAAAAAATGGAATGTACAGAAATGCTCAATTAAGGCATCCAAAATAACCTTAACCCTGCCTCTGTGTTGCTCTGCACTAGAACAACCAGAAATTCAGAGATGGCCTTTTTTCCAAGAACGCAAATTCAGTGTGGCAGTGACCCCAACAACTGAGAACTGTTCATAATATAATCTTTTACTCTCAAACATATAGGTCCTGGTTTTGCCACCTGTCTGCAGAGAAAGATAAGAGATGGTTATGTGCAAGAAATTATATTAACATGGAAAGGTCTTATCGAAATAACTCCCTTTGCATTGTTGTAAAAGTGGGTAAGTCCTAGGAAACCATCTTTTGTAAACAGAAATGTATTCATTATTTAATTTGTCTTGCAAATTATCATATTTTTGGTGCTTTTTAGTGATCCAGCAAAGACAAATGCTACTTAATCCTACA
The DNA here is from genome assembly GCF_009764565.3 of Dermochelys coriacea. NCBI lineage: Eukaryota > Metazoa > Chordata > Testudines > Dermochelyidae > Dermochelys > Dermochelys coriacea. The sequence goes on along the minus strand of NC_050068.2, from coordinate 237,635,669 downwards.
TACCACATTTAATCCTGTTATGCTTGCCACCAAATTATTTGTTATGCTAAATGCAATTATGCTAATAAGGTCTCATAGCTTCCTTCAAAATTCTCCATTTATGACCAGATCAGTGCATAGAGAAAAATGCACTTTATCGTCACAGTTAGCAGTAAAGAGGATGGTCTCAAATGGTCTCCAGAAAGATAGTTAAAGGCTTAGAAGGCCAAACTGTTTTTCCAGGAATGGCATCCCGCTCCTTCCCCTCAACACATACTCATATCATGGAATTTGGGGATGGGCTGCTCTCCAAATAAGTATGAAAATCAAAACCCCATTCATCGAACATAATTGAATATTACACATGACTTGGTATGTTACTGTAATTTTGAACTGTGTGGGGTTTGGCTGTGGGAAGGAAATCTGCCTTTCAAGCATCTTCTGAGCAAGTTTTTCTTTACCTTACACTGGCCATAATTTTCAAACCGGGGTATGACAAGTTACGCTCCTAAATAGTTAATTGGGCACCTATGTACAAGTGGTCTGACTTTCAAAGGCACTGAGAATCTCTGACTAGTTCCCACTGACTTCTATGGAATAGTGGGTGCTTAGCAGCTTGGAAAGTCAGGCCACTTGTACATAAGGATGTAAGAGCCTAATTCTACAAGAGTCACCCAAATGCCTTCCTAATGTGTAAGCTACTTGAATTATTCAGGCTGGGTTGAATATTCAGGCATTGACCCTAATTATGTTATGTAATGTACCTGGAAATACCCTGTACAGAAGATGCACAATGATGAGTTAACATTGGTGTTGGAACCTTGACAGTTTCATTTTCTGGACTTATGCTTTTAACCTATGTCACATTAATGTGTATTAACTAAAAAGTCTCATTTAATAGTGATAATATGTCTGAATATAGTCGTTTATTTAATTTCTGCTTCAGTTTTAGTGTCATGATTTTTAAAACATTTGTCATTAACAAAGGCTTTTATGAAAGCTTGTATTCCAGCAGAAAGTGTCTTTTTTCTTATAAAAATGTATGATAGCTCGTTTATAAAAAATCATCAAATTAACAAATGTATAATGTATTACTTGTGCGGGAAACCTGGTCCCATTGAAATCAATGGCAAAACTTCCATTGAGTTCAGTGGGGCCAGGGCTTCATCTTTAGTGAGGTGCTGAGTGCCTTCAACTTCCATTGAAGTCCATTTGAGTTGAGGGTGCTCAGTATCTTAGTGTATCAAGTTTTCAGTGTCATTATTTGTATGCACTGAATATAATGTGACTAGATACATATTTTATACATCTTCTTCAAAACTGAAATTTACCTTTGTGCAGATGATTAGAACAAAGACTAAGTGGTGCATAGGCATGGACCTTGTGAATTTCATTCATTAAAAATACTTGCATTAATAATCCACATTTTAAAATCATTTGAGATTCTTGAATGAAAGGCACATCATAAGTGAAAGGAATTATTATTATATATTTAATTAAGAAATTACATTCCTACTACTGGCATTCCATTGACATATTAACTTCCGAACAAGCTCTTAATACTCCTAAATCAAAAAGCAGCAGGAATTCAATAGATTTATTAAATCTGAATAAAATAGGAAATAAACATTAGCAATAGGGCAAGTAGCCAAAATTTTTATTACGTCAATGTTACACTAAGCAAAGTGATCTGGCAAACCTTTAAAGAATAACTTTCCTCCTAAATGATGACAATAAAAAGAATTTAGAAAAATAAAGTCTATTTCTCTCTAGAAATAGGATTTGGGGTCAGATTGCAGATGGGGGAAATGGTGGTAATTTACTCAAGTACAGGCCGCAAACCCAGAATAGTTGAATGTTTCTGCATAAATGACCAGTGCCAAAGTAGTTAAAGATTCACAAACACAATATTACATTAGGACAGAATGAAGGTTGTAAATATAGAAAGGAATACAGACCTTGTAGGTAAAGCAGTGGACTAAGATTTTGGACATTTGGGTTAAATATCTGTCCTAGTGACAGGCAATTCACTTATGGTAAAATTTTCAAAAACACCTATGAGACCAAGAGCCAGATTCTCAAAGGTTTTATGTACCAAAAGATGCAGATAAGGACCGAGTAGGGCTTTCAAAAATACCTAAGCAAGTTAGGAGCCTAACTCCCTTGATTTCAGTGGGAGTCAAGCACCTAACTTGTTTGGGTACCAGAAGGTCATGTATAATGAATTAGTCCCTGTAGTAGCCTGGCTTTAAAGACCAGGATAAAGACCTTGAATTGTATAAGTGGAGGGTGGAACACTAATCTCAGCCATATCTTTGGCCAGTCTTACATAGGAGGGAAGCTGTTGCATGTTCAATAAGGAGTTTCTGACTATCCTGGATGTTCCTATGTAGAAGAAGTTAAAGTAGTCGAGTCTTGAAAGAGATGGACTCTTGTTTGCTAGATCCTTATCCAAGAACAGTGGATGTGATATCCTGGCAATATGAAGTTTAATGAAGGTTTTCCCAATTGCTGTCATTAACTGATTCCCAAGATGTATGGACAAGCCTAGTGTACTCCAGGTTTCCACATATAAATAACTCAGGGGCAGACATCTTCAATAAAGAATAGATATGGTCACTGTTTTTTTGCAGTCTTTCAATTGTGTTCCTCTTTCTCCTATTGTGACTTTTGTCCTGCCTGATCTGAATTTCCTCTTGTATTTTTCATTAACGTGTAGTTTGAAAAAAAAACCCATCATATGATTACAAGTCTGGGTTTTTATCAAGCTTTCCCCTGTCTTGTTTAAAGAGCACATTCTTCTGCCATTTTAGTTAAATAAAATTGATGGCATACTGACATGGGAAAAATTTCTGGGGAACTGATACTGGTAATTTTGGAAAAAATATTGTATGCATTGAAACATTCTTGTGTATCTTACTCTGGCATGTTTAGTGCTCATTTAATGTGCTGGGTTGACAACTAGAGCTGGTTGGGAACTTTTTGACACATTTTCTTTTGGTTGGAAAATGCAGATTTGTCAAAGATTTCTTAGGTCCAGGATGGAAGACCCACCCCAGAACAGCCAAGTTGTCAAGGAACTCAACTGGAATGTGGGAGATGCAGATTAAAGTCCCCGCTTTGCCCAATTCAGAGCAGGACTTGAACCTGCATATCTCACATCCCAGGTGAATAATAGAACATTGAGCTATATAGAATCAGTCTCACTCACTTTCTAGCCCAATTAATATTTGTACAAAGTGGAACAGCTGCAACAGGAGAGTTAGAAAGACTGACCTTGTAGCCTGGTGGTAAGGGCACTCACCTGCATCTCCCATTTCCCCAGAGAGGGCCCTAACCATTGAGCTGGTGCCTATTCAGAGGTAGAAGTGTCCCTCTCACTTTTGTGAGGTTTTCTTTTTCAAAACAATGTAAAAGGTCTTATTTTTTTCTGATGTGGGATGAAAACAAATTTAGAAACTTTAGAATTTTTCACAAAAAGAAATTCTTTTTTTTTCTTGACCAGCCCTGTTGACAACCCTAAATGATAATGTTGTTTTTTTAACAGAACAGGTACAGCATGGATATACTTCTTCCATGCTCGACTGCTAATACACCACACCCCTGTTATGGAGAAACCATATCTTATCTTTAGAGCTGAGATGCCAGTTCAGATTCTATGCCAGTTCAGTGCATGTCCTATCTGCTGAGACTTTGTCAGGTAGACACCTGTCCACTAGCAGCTGAACTCAGAACACCAACCTTATTTCACAAAGACCACCAAAGAGCCAATGGATAATAACGGCTTTGGGTCTCTATTGGGCTATTCTGAATTTGAACTAGTAATAGTTATAAATATAGTTAACTAATATGCATGTATTTCCATTTCAAACAATTCCCAGCAGACATCTCAGTGAAGACTGAACCGTTGTTGGATATTGTTACCACATAATTTGAAAGAGGAATAATCTTTGTGTATCCTTGGCTCTAACAAAATGTTGGAATTCACAGCCACTCTGAGCCTACCTATTTATATCTGGCTATTTTTCTGCAATTAACAAAATTACAAATGCCTCCTTTTAAAAATCACTTGACTACTTCAGCTGTATTGTTTTGTGAAGAGCATTCTTAACTCCATTGACATTCAGTAATGTTGAGGTGTTACTAATTATTCCCAGCATGAATGCCTACTTGTAATTGCAATTTACCATGAATGCTTATGACTTGGTAATGATTTTTCAAACCATTTTTTCTCCCCCTCCCCGAGCCCTTCCAAGTCTTTAGGGTTTATTGTTTCTAAAGCTGTTAAATAACCTGCTGGTTTGAAAATAGTAGCTAATGCATACCACCTACTGGTAATAATTGCATCTAAGCCCTTTACCCCTTCTAGCACGTTAATGCTGTGAAACGTATCAAATTCCTTACGGTCAAAATGCTCAGTTTTCCTTCAGTGGATCTTTAGTTAATGCTTTTTGACCTGTTTTGCTCAAACTCAATAGAGTATTGTAGTAGAAAAGTACTTTTTCCCTGATACAGAAAGCAGACAACTAAATACATATTGGATATGACTCTCTGAAAATTTCTCTGACATGTGGTGAATAAATCCTGTAGTGCCACAGCTAATCTCCCACTCTACCTACAGATGGTAGAGTGGAAGCCCTGGAGCCCTTCTGCTCACTCTTAGACTAGCAGCACCCAGTTTCCTCTATTCCCTGGTCTACACTAGGAGTTGAGGTTGAATTTAGCAGCGTTAAATCGATTTAACCCTGCACCCATCCACACGACGAAGCCCTTTTTTTTTACTTAAAGGGCTCTTAAAATCGATTTCCTTACTCCACCCCCGACAAGGGGATTAGCGCTGAAATCGGCCTTGCTGGGTCGAATTTGGGGTACTGCACAATTAGACGGTATTGGTCTCTGTGAGCTATACCAGAGTGCTCCATTGTGACTGCTCTGGACAGCACTCTCAACTCAGATGCACTGGCCAGGTAGACAGGAAAAGGCCCGTGAACTTTTGAATTTCAATTTCCTGTTTGGCCAGCATGGCAAGCTGCAGGTGACCATGCAGAGCTCATCAAGCAGAGGTGACCATGATGGAGTCCCAGAATTGCAAAAGAGCTCTAGCATGGACCGAACGGGAGGTACAGGATCTGATCGCTGTATGGGGAGAGGAATCTGTGCTATCAAAACTATGTTCCAGTTTTTGAAATGCCAAAACATTTGTGAAAATCTCCCAGGGCATGAAGGACAGAGGCCATAACAGGGACCCAAAGCAGTGCCACGTGAAACTTAAGAAGCTGAGGCAAGCCTACCAGAAAACCAGAGAGGCGAACGGGCACTCCGGGTCAGAGCCCAAAACATGCCGCTTCTATGATGAGCTGCATGCGATTTTAGGGGGTTCAGCCACCACTACCCCAACTAGTGTTGTTTGACTCCTTCAATGGAGATGGAGGCAACATGGAAGCAAGTTTTGGAGAAGATGATGAGGAGGAGGTTGTAGATAGCTCACAGCAAGCAAGCAGAGAAACCGGTTTTCCCAACAGCCAGGAACTGTTTCTCACCCTGAACCTGGAGCCAGTACCCCCCGAACTCACCCAAGGCTGCCTCCCGGACCCGCCAGGCAGAGAAGGGACCTCTGGTGAGTGTACCCTTTAAAATACTATACATGGTTTAAAAGCAAGCATGTTGAATGATTAAATTGCCCCGGCATTCGCGGCTCTCCTAGATGTACTCCCAAAGCCTTTGCAAAAGGTTTCTGGGGAGGGCAGCCTTATTCCATCCACCATGGTAGGACACTTTACCACTCCAGGCCAGGAGCACATACTTGGGAATCATTGTAGAACAAAGCATTGCAGTGTATGTTTGCTGGCATTCAAACAACATCCATTCTTTATCTCTCTGTGTTATCCTCAGGAGAGTGATATCATTCATGGTCACCTGGTTGAAATAGGGTGCTTTTCTTAAGGGGACATTCAGAGGTGCCCATTCCTGCTGGGCTGTTTGCCTATGGCTGAACAGAAATGTTCCCCGTTGTTAGCCACGGGGAGGGGGGAGGTGCTAGCTACGCGCTGGGGGGAGGCAAAATGCGACCTTGGAATGAAAGCACATGTGCTATGTATGTAATGTTAACAACAAGGTTTACCGTGAAAGAGTGTACCCATTGTTTTATAAAATGTGTCTTTTTAAATACCACTGTCCCTTTTTTTTTCCTCCACCAGCTGCATGTGTTTCAAGGATCATAGGATCTTCTCCTTCCTAGAGGTTAGCAAAGATCAGAAGGTGAAAAAAACACACTTGCGATGAAATGTTCTCTGAGCTCATGCTGTCCTTCCACACTGACCGAGCACAGACAAATGCATGGAGGCAGACAATGTCAGAGTGCAGGAAAGCACAAAATGACCGGGAGGAGAGGTGGCGGGCTGAAGAGAGTAAGTGGCGAGCTGAAGAGAGGGCTGAAGCTGAAAGGTGGCGGCAGCGTGATGAGAGGAGGCAGGATTCAGTGCTGAGGCTGCTGGAGGATCAAACTAATATGCTTCAGCGTATGGTTGGGCTGCAGGAAAGGCACCAGAAGCACAGACCGCTGCTACAGCCCCTGTGTAACCAACTGCCCTCCTCCCCAAGTTCCATAGCCTCCTCACCCAGACGCCCAAGAACGCGGTGGGGTGGGCCTCCGGCCACACAGCCACTCCACCCCAGAGGATTGCCCAAGCAACAGAAAGCTGGCATTCAATAAGTTTTAAAGTTTTAAACTCTTAAAGTGCTGTGTGGCCTTGTCCTTCCCTCCTCCACCACCCCTCCTGGTGCTTCTCTCCTCTACCACCCCTCCTGGGCTACCTTGGTAGTTATCCCCCTATTTGTGTGATGAATTAATAAAGAAAACATGAATGTGAAGCAATAATGACTTTATTGCCTCTGCAAGCAGTGATCGAAGGGAGGAGTGGAGGGTGTTTAGCTTACAGTGAAGTAGAGTGAACCAAGGGGCGAGGGGTTTCATCAAGGAGAAACAAACAGAACTTTCACACTGTAGCCTGGCCAGTCATGAAACTGGTTTTAAATGTCCAAATGCACATTCTGCCACCATTCTGCACTTGCTCAGCCTGTAGTTGAACAGCTCCTGACTACTGTCCAGGCTGCCTGTGTATGGCTTCATGAGCCATGGCATTAAGGGGTAGGCTGGGTCCCCAAGGATAACTATAGGCATTTCAACATCCCCAACAGTTATTTTCTGGTCTGGGAAGAATGTCGCTTCCTGCAGCTTTTGAAACAGACCAGAGTTCCTGAAGATGCGAGTGTCATGTACCTTTCCCGGCCATCCCACATTGATGTTGGTGAAATGTCCCTTGTGATCCACCAGTGCTTGCAGCACTATTGAAAAGTACCCCTGGCAGTTTATGTACTCGCCGACTTGGTGCTCCGGTGCCAAGATAGGGATATGGATTCCATCTATGGCCCCACCACAGTTAGGGAATCCCATTGCAGCAAAGCCATCCACTATGACTTGCACCTTTCCCAGGGTCACTACCCTTGATAGCAGCAGATCTTTGATTGCATTGGCTACTTGCATCACAGCAGCCCCCACAGTAGATTTGCCCACTCCAAACTGATTCCTGACTGACCGGTAGCTCTCTGGTGTTGCAAGATTCCACAGGGCTATTGCCACTCGCTTCTCAACTGTGAGGGCTGCTCTCATCTTGGTATTATTGCGCCTCAGGGCAGGGGAAAGCAAGTCACAAAATTCCATGAAAGTGCCCTTACGCATGCGAAAGTTTCGCAGCCACTGGGAATCGTCCCAAACCTGCAACATTATGTGGTCCCACCAGTCTGTGCTTGTTTCCCAAGCCCAGAAGCAGCGTTCCACCGCATGAACCTGCCCCATTAGCACCATGATGCCCACATTGCCAGTGCCCGTGCTTTGAGAGAAGTCTGTGTCCATGTCTTCATCATTCTCGTCACCATGCTGACATCGCCTGCTCGCCCCGTTTCACTTTGCCAGGCTCTGGTGCTGCATATACTGCTGGATAATGCATGTGGTGTTTAATGCGCTCCTAATTGCCAAAGTGATCAGAGCGCGCTCCATGCTTGCCGTGATATGGCGTCTGCACAGAAAAAAAGCGTGGAACGATTGTCTGCAATTGCTCTGATGGAGGGAGGGGCGACTGACGACATAGCTTGCGGGGTTGTCTTACAGGGAATTAAAATCAACAGAAGGGGTGGCTTTGCGAGAAACTGAATGGCCCCCTCAAGGATAGAACTCAAAACCTCAAGGTTAGAACTCAAAACTGGGTTTAGCAGGCCGTTGATTTCACGGAGAGAGGGAGGAGAAAATGAATACAAAACAAATCTGGTCTATTTCTTGTTTTGAGCCACTTCATCTATCTTTATACATCTTGCTGGCAGCAGACTGTGCAGTACGACCGCTAGCCATCGTCATCTCTGGGTGCTCGGCAGAAGACGGTGCAGTATTTCTACTGGACATGTTTTCTGCTGGCTGCTGAATCACCATGAGATGAAACTTAAAAGGGAAATGACCTGGCTGAGTCACTCCCATGTTTGCCCAGGCACCCCGACCTCATCGAGGTCGGTTAAAAGAGCACCCAAGACTATGTCGACAATGGCTACCAGTCATACTGCACTGTCTGCTGCCAAAAGGCAATAAACTGCTGCTGTGTAGCAATGCAGTACCGCGTCAGCCAGCACCCAGGAGACATACGGTGACGGTTAGCTGAGCAGGCTCCATGCTTGCCGTGGTATGGCATCTGTACAGGTAACTCAAGAAAAAAGGCGCAAAACGATTGTCTGCCCTTGCTTTCACAGAAGGAGGGAGGGAAGGGGAGCCTGATGATATGTACCCAGAACCACGCGCGACAATGTTTTAGCCCCATCAGGCACTGGGATTTCTACCCAGAATTCAAATGGGCGGCGGAGACTGCGGGAACTGTGGGATAGCTACCCACAGTGCAACGCTCCGGAAGTCAACAGTTGCCTCAGTACTGTGGACACACTCCGCCGACTACATGCACTTAGAGCATTTGTGTGGGGTCACACACAATCGACTGTATAAAAATGCTTTCTACAAAACCGACTTCTATAAATTCGACCTAATTTCGTAGTGTAGACATACCCTAAGTTCTTTCTCTCAGAGAACATACTGTGGTGTTAGTTTGAGGTTAGGCAAGATTTTGGTGTAGAGACAGCTTTAGGAGAGAGGGAGCTGTGTAAGAAGTAGAGTTTATTCTCTGCCTTGAGATCTGATGAGTGTTAATTTTTGAGGCAGAGTTGCTTCTTAGGAACCCAGCATTGGTTTAGGGCTGAGATTCCAGGAAGGAGGGATTGCTCTGCATGTTGGTTTGATATCTTCTTTTCCAGGACTGGTATATCTACATGTGTAAATAAAACAAATTCCCATTTTGAATATATCCAGACTTCACATATGCTCCGCTGGGAAGTCAATCTGCAAGGCCCTGGATGGCTGCTGCTGCTAAGCCAAGGGGAAATGCTGATAGGGTTGCCATCTGTCCAGGTTTTTCCAGGATTGTTTCTTTTTTTAGGTACCTGTCCTGGGAAATCTCTAAGGGTGCTCAGTACACACTGCTAGTGGTCCAGTTTTATGAGCTCAGGATCATCCCGAATGTCTTGGGTTTTTGTACCTGAGAGTAGGATTGCTAATTTTGTTGGATGTATTCCTGGAGGTTTCATCACATGACATAATCTTTAATTAAAGATTAATTCCTGGACACTCCAGAACAATCCAGAGGGTTGACAACCTTACCTGAGAGGTTGCAACCCTAGATGCTGGTGTCAGAATGGGTCACTGGTATCAGAAGAAGGGGCAACAATACGATAAAAAAGTAGAGATAGAAGTCAACTGTGAAGTTTGGATCTGGATCCAGAATAGTTTAAGCAAATTCAAGTTTTGGTTTGGGCTCATCTCATTCGCTGTCAGCAACCCTCTCACTAAATCTCGAGTTTTATTTTCAGTGAAGAGAATTGCTTTTTCCTGCAATTAATTGATGACCACATTTGAAAAAAGCATTTTCCCCAGTATCTAAAAGAGCTCCAGAAAAAAAATTCCAGTAGTTCTGCAAAATATTTTTGAAGAGCTTCAGTTTAGCCAACTGTGGCCTTGTCTTCATTAGGAAAAAAAGTGTTAGCTGAGACATAGTAACTAATCTGAGGTAAACTCCTGGAAAGACAAGGCAGTTTGTAGTTTTCATGTGTTAGCAGGTTGAGATAAAGGCTATGGGGGAGCCACGGGTTTACTTTGACATGTTAATATATGTGAACACTCTAAACTATCTTGTCTTTACTAGCATTTTGCCTCATGATGGTTATCATGTGCTAGCTAAATTGAGCTAAGAAAATACTTTTTTCCTTGTGAAGATCCACTCTGAGACTCGGAAGGAGAGAGAGAGAGAGAGAGAGAGAGAGAGAAAGAGACAAAGGGCTTGAGTCTGTTACACTAAGGTCTGTACATTGTTGCAGTCTAAGTGGCCTTAAAGTTGGTGGAAATGGCCCCCTGAGAACATGGCTTTGTAGAACACTCCCGATCAATATAGAGCAGTTTAAGGGTTCTGTGTCAGCCCTGCTCCCGGTCTTACACATAAGGCCATGTCAGGGAATTATGAAGCAAACAGCGGTGTAGGCTGGACACTGGAGCTGTGAAAATAACTGATTTTTCAGTTCATTGGTTGCACCAATAAATAAATAAAAATTGTTTCTGGTTGACCCAAAATGAATTTAAAAAAAAAATTCAGCAAACTGGAAAAAATATTGTTTTGGGTCGAACTAAACATTTCATTTTATTTTCAAGAGGTTTTTTTTAAACAGGTTTAATTTTTTTAATTAAAACTGAAGTAAATTTCTCTACAAAAAGTTATTTTGAATAAAAAAACCCCAAAATATTTCATTCTGAAAATGTCAAAACAGAACTTTTTGATTTTTTTTGTTTTAATTTTAGTTTGCTTGTTTTCATCTGAAACAATTCAGTGAAATTCATTAAATGTTTCAGTGGGGACACAATTGTATTTTTCAGCCAAAAAAATGGTGCCCAGCTTTAGGTCACAGTGCATTGCATTGTGACCCTTTAGTGCTTCCTAGTCCTATGGATAACCAAGCATATGGGCAGCCTGGGTTTGCTCTAACTTATAGCCCCCTCTTTCTCTTTCCTCCCGTTCCTGCCTAAGAAAAGGGATGGGGGAAATGAGGCACAGACCCAGCCCCTAAATGATTTATTTAGGGACATAAGCTTCCAAAAAGTATGTATACTGCTTTATTTTGATCTTTAAAAGAATCTTCACTAAAATACATGCTATTTTTAGGGATGTCTGAGTCTGCTATTTTTGTAGCATTCTGCTTAATTTAAAAGAAAGGGAAGGTCTGCATTTTCCCAACTTTCATGTTAATAGAGAACAGTTGGAAACTTTAAAAAGCCTAAAGTAGAAAAATATGGTTGCTTTGCTTCACCATATTAATCTGAGTGCCACCTGGGCTAGAATTCAAGAGAAAGAGAATTAACTCTTTTTGGCCTCACATAAGGCCACTTGTACATTTTCATGCAGATGTTTCCAGGGGGCATCTTTGTAGTGGGAGGGGCAGCATTGAAGAAAGCACAAAAGTGCTTGTCTGAAAACCCAACAAGTGGGCAATGGAGGCTGACATTCTGAGCTGGTCAGAGGCAAGAGTCGACATCTCAATAGCAGATGAAGAAATGATTCACGTGGTCAAGTTTCTCAGGGTCACATGACCAGTGAAACATTGACTAGGGAAAACGTTTCCCTATAAAAAGAATGATTTACACTTCTATTGTTATTATTTTAATTATTCTTCTTTTCGGATGCCGGAACCTGCCAAGTCAGTTTGCAGCAGTCTCATCAGTGAAGTGCAGAACCGTCGGAACACCATCAAATCTGGCCACGTCAGTGATGTGACATTATCTGTCTTTGACCACAGCCACATGTGGGATCATTTTGTTGGTCCCAGGTGTGAAGGCTGGCTGCACATTAACCCTGGCCCATTCAAAATTGGTTCAACAGAGCCCATGAGTAGTACAGCAAATCAAAGCCGGGTACACACATGGTTGGGTCAGTTATAAGAGACTGGTGGTGCGTGTCACCTGCAGACCAATATTCACAACAAATCAATGTTGCAGAGAAATCCGGGCAGGGCAAGTGCACCCACAACAGGTGCCTTGATGACAGTCAGCACTTGGGTGGTTGAAGAGCTCTGCATATTGCGGTAGGCTCAGGTTTGCCCTGATCTTCTCAACCATTCTGGTCAAAACTTCCTATGACGGATGTGGGGGGAAGTGATATTGCTTAATAATGGGGTGCAATGGTACTGGAGTGGGTCAAATTGTCCCAGTTATGATGTGCCTGGTTGAATGTAGTTGCGTGTCAACCAACTTGATGTGAGATGAATAGAGCCAGACCGGAGCACAGTATCCTGCTGCACAGTATGACAGAGTTAAACCAGCTGATCAGAGGATTTGAGCATTTGCTTTCCATGCAGTACCAGCCGCTTTGCTTAGAAGATTGTTATGCATCCTCACCTTAGCCACAGTTTTCCACAGATGGTTAAGATATGTGTGGGATATATGTAGGGATCATTTAAGAGAGACTATGGGGTTCATGTTTCAGTTATTAACACCATTGTGCTTTGCAAACAGAAGAAAAGGTCTATTTCAGCTAAAGTAGTCAGGCTAGACCAAGAAATCACAGGGTGCTTTGACTTGGTGCAGGGAGAAGTCTTGCACAGAGCTACACCAGGAGAAAGGAGAGCATCAAGCCACCTTTGCATAGACACCCCTCATGAGCACTTTCTTCCTATCAGTCTGCCCTCAGGGACTGGCCCAGGATTTTTCTCACCTACAATACTAAGTTCTTAGGGCTAGAGTAAGCCTTTACTCAGACCTCTGAGTATGAAGTGGTGCCTAGCTCTGCCAGTCCAGGAGTAGCATCAAAAATGATTGTAACTCAGGCAACTCCAAGTGACAGTTTCCCCTGGCCTCCTGTGTTGCACAAGATGAAAGAGAGGAATTCAGTGCTTTGGCCCATTGCCAGATGCAATGTATACCTTCCCTCATGCCCAGCATGGAGGAGCAGTGGCCTGACTGAGCCTGCTCTTCCCCTCCATGCCCCAATTCCTGATCCAGGCAACCCCTACACAGCTTTAGGGGAGGATGAGATGGAGTGGGGCTTACTGCTTTTATTTACCTCACGCCATGTTACAATCAGGCCTGTACTTTTTATTTTAAAACCTCCCGTGTACACTGTTTTATTTCAGCCAAACTTTATTTTCACTGACTTTTTTCTAATTTGAATTATTTACATTTTCATTAAAAATCTACTCAAGCTAAAAAAAAATTAATCTTTTGCTTCTTCCAAAGTCCTGCTGTTACTCCCCAGTGTTCATGTCTGACTTAAAGAGTAATTAAAATAAATATCAAGTGCTACTGAAATTATTAATAAATTATACAATTTACATCCAATCATAAGTGGAAGAATGCTTGCACTTCCCTTTTTAAAAAGCAGCATGGTACCAGATGGGAAGGAAGTGTGCTAATTACAGTACCTTCATGAAGTTTTAGAATTCATGACTGAAAAGTTGATCACAAGATGCAAAGGAGTCAAAGTAAGCATTTACATTTTTTATATCTCAGCATTTCTAATCCCAAAGCTTGCTATTAAAATATATAACAAAATTTGCCTCATGCATTTCCAACATTTTGGTATTTCATTATCTTTTCCATGTAGATGAGTTATAAACATTTAGGGCCAGATTCTGATCTCACAGTTTTCATTGGGATAATTCCATTGACTTTACTGGACTTTACTCCTAATTTATACTGGTTTAACTGAGATCAGTTTCTTTTCTAAAAAAAAATCCTAACATTTAATTGCTTTTTATCCATATCATGTCTTTTTGGACCAATGACTGTGCAACTTGAACACTGGAATTCCAGCCAACAATGATTTGAGCATACAGGACAAAAAGCAGAAGTTTATTCATAAAATTAAGAGGCAACAGAACCAGAGTATGCTTCTCTACAGTGATTCCGTCCATTGTTACGTCTGAGAGTGAATGTGAAGGTATTCATCCATCTTGCTTTTTGTCTGGATGTTGCGACTTAATTTGGAAATTAAAGTGTCCTTTAATAAAAGACTGAGAAGAACACCAATGTAATATATGAAGATATAATTCTTAGCCAGTTTCTGTACAATTTTGCTGTAGCAGATATATTTAACTAGCATATAATTAACTCTTCCAAGGACATGCTTCCTATATGTGTGTAGTTATAGCCAAAAAGCCAGTTCCCCATGGTTGCCCTTGTCTGTCTTGTCCCCTGCCTGCTCCCCAGTTCAGACTCCCTTCCTCTCCAGGCTCCGGTCCCCCTGCCCTGCATCTCTTCTCCTCACCCCTATTCCTCACCCATCTGCATTCAAATCAAGCTACTTCCTCCTTCATGCTCCTTGGGCTCCAGCAGCAAGAGCACAGAGAGCACAGGAGAGACAGTCTTCCCAACTCTCAGTCCTAGTGCCAAAGTGGCCCCCAATGGCTGGGAAAACCAATTGCAGTAAATCCCCTGCTCAGTCCTGGAAGCCCTAGGCAGGAGCTTACTCATTCATTCTGCGGTGATGGTGCATTCACAGTTTGATCAACACTAGCAGCTGTGAGGGGATGGAGCATGCCCAGTGAGAATTTAACAGCAAATTCTAAGAAGTCTTTATTTTGAGGTCCCTGCAATAGAAATAGATTCATATTGTTTATATTTAGTAATAATTTAAATATTTATTATTGTGTGTATTGAGAAAAATGGGAACTGCCCCTGTCTGAATAGGGTGGGGGCACAGTGAGTGAGCTGCACAGTCTAGAGCAGAGATATCAAATGTATGGCCTGAAGGCCGGATCTGACCCGTGAAACACTTTCATTCAGCCTGCAGACTTCTACAAGCTTGTCGGTATGACCCCAGAGTCTGCACTACAGGGTCATGGTTTGCAGAGCGCACCAGTGTGTTGCACTCTAACTCCCCTGTGTAGTCCAGGCTAGCATGCACTGAGGTAGTCCTGTTTCAAGCAGGGCCACATCAATGTGCACTGGGGCACGTTTAGTGTGCGCCTGCAGAGTCCACACAAAGGTAATTCGAGTGTAACATTGGTGCGCTCTAGTCCAGACTCTGGTGTAGCAATCCAGTAAACCCTCCCTTACAGGTGTAGAACCACTTGGTCCTGTTTAAGAGGCACAGGAGAGGCATATGTCTGATGGAAACTGGTGCATGTCCAGATGAGGGGAAATGATGCTGGAGAGCACTTGCCCACCAACTGCAGAGTAGATACCCCAACTTGGCAAGTCAAAGAAAACTAAGTTTCAAATAAATCAAAGGTTGAATGTGAGTAATTACTAATATGGTTTATCTTAATGTAGATTTATTTGAATAATTGTTGCTGACTGTGACCTGTACCAAGTATCAGGGTATCAGATCAAACCTGCTGTATGAAATGAGCTTGACACCCCCAGTCTAGAGTGTTCAGAGTATATGCTGCTGCTGCAAGAAGAGACTATCCTGTTTCTGTGTCCTAAGGTCCCTGCTTACAAGAAGCTCCTAAAGAAAAAGGTTTGAACTCCCAGAATAAACCATGTTCTCTTTGAATAGATGGGTGTTACGACTGAGCGTGTAACATTGAACTGAACACTGAACATGTGCAAACTGTGATTTGTCAAAGGCTAATAATTTGACCAGGTTTGGGCAGATATTCACAAGGGAGGCAAGAGGCACATTCCGGACACAAACTCCACCATCCTGCTAAATTTCAAATCCCTGCTCCAAAGCATAGTGGCGCTAGAACTTCTCCATAAAATAATTATGATTTTTTTTAACATGGGCAAAACAAGGTATTTTTCCCTAATCTTGTTCTCTGAAATGGGTGAACCATTTTAGCCTTAAGTTTCCAAAAATTTCTGAGGCAGACATCAGAATGGACAACAGCAGCCCAATGTTTTAAGTGCGGCAAAGTTATAAACAACTGTAATGGTTTTATAATGGTAAATGTCCGGCAATCTCATCTGTAGGTGGTTCTACCTGCCCCACCTGTAGTAACACACAGGAAGAGTTTGAGGCTTTTGTTTGAAGAAAAATTAAAACAATAAAATTTCATTTAATTATAATCAGGGACAAACTAATACAATCCAGAGCCCTATCCATGTCATTACACAACCTCCCTCCCACATATCCCAGGGCTTTATCTCAGTGGCCTCACGTTGTGCCCCCACCCACTCTTGGAATGGCAGGAGACCCCAGTCCTTAAGGTGGGACAGCATCAAAGGCCAGCTTTGGGACAGCAGGGGTTTTCTTACCTCAGTATCTCCAGGAGGAAGCACAATGAATGTGTCCCATGCTTATCACAGCAGCTAGCGTGGGAGGGCACGGCCTGCTGCATTCTTCTCTTCCTGTCACACATGCAGTCCTCTGCTGGGATGGTATTGGCATATGGTCTAGAGCAGTGGTCTTGGAGTTAACACCTGACTGAGATTCATGGGGCCGTTCACACTTTCCAGAGCTCATGTTTCAGGCTGTTTGCAGACTCAAGATACATCACTGCTTCGGTTATGCTCTCTTCACATATTTGAGCTTTATTTTTTACAAACATTAGGTCTCAAAAGCTGGGTTTTTTTCTTTTCTTTTTTTTTTTTAATGAAAGCTGAGGCGTGGACATATAGTGCCTTTGTGGTAATCCAGCCCTGATTATCATTCTTCATTAAGAGTTACATCCTTAATAAAGAGTTCTTATAGCTTGTTACAGCACATTGTCAGGCTTACAGTTCCATAGAAAACTTTCCCTTTCTTACATGCTCTTACTTGTAACCTTGAAAAACATGAACACTTCCTCAGAGATTCCTGATTCCTGGAAGCAGCCTGTGAATCGGAGCATTCCTAAGCTCTCTTGGTTTCTTTTGGAGGTACATTCACTTTATAGACTAAATATCTCTCTTTTCCACTCCTAAATTGCTTAATATTATAGGGCTGTGAGATGCAACCAAAAATACTGTCATACGAGCAACACAGATATCTATGCAGAAAGAACATCTGTGATAATGGCCAGTGCTGGATGTTCATGAAGGGCCCCAAAATGCACTTAATTGTCCCACATATTAATCTGTTTAGTGCCATGAATCATGAGGTTTTATAACGTTTACTCTCTTGTATTTAGACATGGTTACTAAATGTATTTCTTTTATCTCTCTTTTTACCCCCCATTAGGCCACTAACAGTTTTTTGCGACATAAAGTATTTTGCTTTTTCTAAATATAAGACAAAATAATCCCTTCCTATATTTTGGAAAATTCAAAGATAAACACAAAGATAAATAGCAAACATGTAACCATTTGTGGATATAAATGTTTCTAAAGTTGTTAATCTCTATGAAACATTTTCTTCTTTAAACTGTTTTAACTTCAGAAGAGCAAAATTTCTTCTTGTCCAGAAGCAGCATTAGCGAACCGAGAATACATCTAGACAAATAATCATGTCTGATTTAATATTGTTGGCGCCTACTGTTTATTTCTACCTAGAGGGGCATTAACCTTAGTTCCAAAGAGCTTTTCTAAAAGTTTCAGAATTTATACTGAGAGTGGGAGAGCTGTTGATGTGGAATTTTGAACCTTGTTGGAACTTCACTGGTTCTGCATTTAGAACAGACTTGACCTTTCTCAGGCTCGGGTTCTGTGCTGAATGTTCACAAGACTATTTAAATGAAGAAAAAAGAAAAAAGAAAAAACTCTTCTGCCCTTGACTGAGAATATTTGGCATCCTCATTTTTCATATTGCTAGACTATTCCTGCCAGAAAACGATCATTGCTTTGCTGTTCCTATGGTAAACATCATGAAAAGTGCGTTCTGTTGCTTGACTATTCTGTTTAGTATATTCATATGATGGTGCTTGTGAGCCTGTTTTTGAAAATGTTTCAGTGCATTCCACTGCGCCCCTCCATTGTGAAGAAAGGGTTGGAAAGACAATATTTTTCTTATGATTTTTCCTTCCTTTTCTTTGATTTTAAGCTCTTGCTCTAGTTGTGGTGTTACAGATAAGACCCAAGTGAGGCCCAAATGGATGTTATCTCCAACCCTGCAAGTGAGGCCCTTGTTAAGTCAATGTACATTAATTTAGGACAGCCTTGATTATCCAAATATAGTGAGGGAACACTTAAATTCTGATAATTCAAGGTTTCTGATGAGTAGATTTTCAAAGTAATTCACAGAGTTTACAGCTAGAAGTGACCACCAGATCATCTAGAATTTTCTTCATAGATATGGTATACAAAGCCCTTTTTAGGATCATTGAGATTTTGATATTAGAAGCTGGATTATATCCATGATCCACCCATCCTGGTACATTTGGGATCATTGAATGTTACCTCCCAGTAGGCCCAATTCCACCAAGCCTTAATCATGTGTGCATTCCCATGGATGAAATAAAATAACAAAGTAAAACATCATTCTTCTGTTTAGTTCATCCATTGACTTAAGATAAAAATTTTCGAAAGTGCCTTAGGAGCCTAAGGCTCATTTTCAAAAGTGTCATAAGGCCAAATTTACAAAGGTATTTAGGTGTATAAAGATGCAGATAGGCATCTCTATACCATTGTAAATTTGGCTTTTAGGCAATTAGTATCTTAAATTCCATTGATTTTTTAAAATGACAGTTATGCTCCTAAGTGAATTAGGTGCTTTGAAAGTTTTATTATTAATGTAAAAAAGCTGCCATCCTGATAGTGTATTCCAGGCAAGAAACCTGAAGTACAAATTAATGATAAAGGACCAAATAGTGCTTTGTGACACTATTATTAATCAGACGTAATTCCACAGGTTCAGAGGAGCTACTCCCACTTTATGTTGGTGTAACTGAAAATAAAATTTGGCCCGTATTTAGTATAAAATCACTAAATTCTCAATTATAATGTTATATTAAACTGAAACTGCAATCTAATGCAATACCTGTGTAAGAGATAATCATATAATCTGGTTATAAAAGAACACAGTTATAAATGGTTTATACCTTAAATATTATACAAACAAAGGAATAATTATCAATCAAGTGAGAAGTCACCATCTTGATGGTCTACTATCATCAACAACTGCACAACTGAGCATTTCGGATTCCATCCAGTAGAGAGCAATGGTGCACATACCCACTATCTTGTTCATTATGCTAAATGAGGGAGAGTGAACTTCTTGCCTCAGTGATGTCAATGACAAACCTACTATTGGTTTCAGCAGGGCCAGTATTTCCCCTGGCAAGTTTTATATTTTTAAAGTAAAGTCTAATTAATTAACATATCATCTTGCCCTCTACCTGAAATTCCCAAAGACAGAAATGTCAAATAACCTGGTTATCTTTGAATAAGATAAAATATTGAGTTATTAGTTTGAGAAAAGGCAGTTGTTATTTTTGTGTACTGTAGTGAAATATGGAACTTAAAAGCTTGCAATTCTCCAAAATGCATGATCAGAGCTTTTGGCAATGGATGGAAAAA